>NW_020438883.1:1058118-1109220 GCF_000699045.2 Agrilus planipennis
TGAAAGATTATCTGTGGAATATTACTGCCTCAGCATTTGCCTAAGTGATCCAAGGAAACCACAGAAAAACTTGCACCAAGGCAGACGGACCCGGAATCGAACCGGAGTCCTCCCGAATGCTAAGCAATGGTCTAGACCTCTAGGCCATGCCGTTGGAAAAATCTAACCCATTACAAATTCTGCCTTTATATATCGTTCTTTGCCCCCGCACTGTTAAGCCATTTTAACCTTTAACGACGATGTTGTCATTGAAGATATTGTCGCCCTAATTGCTTTTAATGTTAAATTTGCAGTACCTACTTTCGTTTGGAAATCACCCTAATGAGGTTCTTCGAATTTGAATGCAAGTGGTACTGCTTGGTATTTACTGCTAATGACATTCTCGGAAAGCATTTAGTAGATATAACATATTATTTTTCAAAATATTTTGATAATATTTATAAATTTAAAATATTAAATTTAACTAACCACTACACATCGGGTACTAGACTTTAATGCTAAATATAAAAATAAGAAACTTTACCAAAAGGTATCTACAAGGATGCCCTCGGAGTAAATGTTCTTTGTTCCTATGTCTGAATAAAATAATCCAAATATCTTGTACTATTTTTTTTTTCGCTGAAAGATCAATTTGTGTATTGAAGGAAGGGTCAATTAATGCGTTGGAGATAGGATAAGTCTCACAATTATCGACACTATTTTGTTTAAAAGTCATGATTTAAAAAGCAATTAGCTTTAGAAGATCGAAATGTAAATTATCAATTACTTACTGAGTAATACTGTAGCTTTCATAAAGTATTTTAATTAAAGGTGAAACGTCGGTGATTGTTTCTTCAATAAAAAATAGTACGTATTTTACCCTATTAAGCTTTAATTCTGCAATAAGTACAACTAAAAAAATCAGGGAGGAATAATGAAAATTAAAGGTACCTATTTATAATTAAATCTAAATGTATGCTCTATTATTTGAAATATGTAACAAAATCCTAAAGGTAGAATTTAAAGTTCCCATTTAAATATTCCTTTTAAAAAATATTGTAAACAAAGTTCCTTCTGGCATAAAAACATGTTGTTGTTGTCGTTTATCCGTATACATCTGGTTTGGATAGTGATAGGTCTCCATGCGATATTGTCAAACAGGCACAACTGATTTTGACCTTCAATTCCTTTCCTTTTCTACGAAAAATATGCCTTTCGTAATATAATAACACAAAGTAACAGCCCACCAGTTTTATAAAAGGCGAAAATTTTATTGTAAACAATTCTTATAGGTCAACTAGGAATAAAACGAAATATTTTTGTACTTAGCATTTTCAATAATGAATGCTGCATGACCGTACTTCTTTATTCAATTATTTATTGAATATCACGTTGAAAAATATTACTCATTAGAACAATTTAAAAAGAACATAATTTTTTATTAAAATACTAATGTAGACGTACAAATAGGAATAAGGGTATATTTATATTTTCGTATCATTGTTTTGGTAAAATCCCGTGCTGCTCTTTGCAACATGATGGATATTGCTTTGTTTACATCATCGCTTGTCTATTGGAGATAGTCGTGAGCAAATGCAGTAAGTACCAAGACAAGATCAATGTTGTCTTGGTTTTGATCTTGGTTATGCTTTTGCGGAATCAGTTCTAGTTTTTGCAAGACATATCTTCATGTTTTAGAAAAATTAAAATTTAACGTACCTATACCTATTTTGAGATTTCAAAACTATCCTCACCGTTTAGACTTCTTTGATTGTCATTATTTTCAATGAGAATATTGCAAATATAAACGAAAAATTGATTTTTCCTTTTGTTTTTGATTGACCAAAATATAAATTGTTAAGTTTGGAATGCCCTGTAGTCACAATAAGTTACATAAGTACTTTCAGCACATTTTAGAGATGATTAATGTAAATAAAATAAAAAATGGTAGAAATGAGGAGGTGTTAGAAACTTGATAAGAAATAGGTGAGATAGGTTGGTAGGACCGGTGATGCCGAATTCCCTCCCGCTTGTAGTTTTGATTAAAATATAGATAGTCGAATTCCCTCCCGCGTACTAGCCGAGTTCCCTCCCGTTCGTATCATGTTAACGATTACTTACTGATTTTATTTATCGAAAATAAATATATATTTATAGTGCACTTCAGTACTGCAGTAAATTAAAGATGAAATAATTTCACAAAGAAAACACATATCAGTTATGAAATGTTTATTTAATTAATTTTAAAATGGTTTCCCACTACCTTAACAAATTGAATGTTTGGAAATTCATGTGTGTCTAGCTTTTTGATGCGATCATCCAGAAAAACTTTATTAGTTTTAGTTTGTCTTGTATTTGACCAATAGAAGGGTAGTCTATAATATATGAATAATATTAAGATTAATATGTGATGTGAGGCCGTATTATTTAAACAACTCTTTATGACCTTAGTGGCAATTAGCACTCAAGGTCCGCCGCCGTTGGGAGGCAATTGATGTATAATTAGGAGGGAATTCGACATACCGAAAATTTTAACCCTAATTAAAAACAGGTATATGGGAGGGAACTAGGCATTATCCGGTAGGACACCTTCTCAGACATGAAACAGAAACAGAAGTTGTGAGTGGTAGAGGTAGATCTTGATTTTATTATTGTATGCAAATGGAGACATAGGTGCCTCTAGTTTTCGAAAAATGGTAAGATTAACTGAAAATAGGAAGAAATGAAGGTGTGTGTCCAATTAGTCTTCGGGTTGGACATCTTATGATGATGTGGATCAGGGGAAGATATGGTAACTAATAATAAGTTGTTGTATTTCAAAAAAGTTTTTGCATAAAAAATTATGTAATTTGTAATAGTAGGATGTTATGAAATAGCATCGGGTTTCCCACGTGCAGAGGTTAGTTAGTAGCGATTAAAACATTTTAAAATGTATGTTTGAGAGTGTCAACTATTACTGCAACGACTGGAAAAATGAAAAATGGAGCGTTTTCCTGAATTTCTCGTGATTTCATATTTTCCCCGGTTAATTGGAGAAAGGATAGGTCCATTAGGAGCGTTTTCGGCGTATCTCTGAATTTGGTCGACCCGAGAAAAGTTACAATTGATGATAAAACGCCGGATAGCGGAAAGGTGTTGCACAGTTATACGGTTCGGGCGCCCTCTTCGTTCGTTGTGCGGCTGGCTAATTAAGGGGGTGTCGGTGGGGAGGGGAAGCGCGCGGGGGGGGGAAATGCATGCTCGGGAAGCGTTCTCTTTCCCGCTACGGCGATAGCGTCGGCAGCTGTGACGCTTTCTACCTATTTCCTGAAAGCTAATAAATAGGGGGTCGATTTAGGATAATTGGTTGTTTTTGTTTAATAGGCACTAAGTTGCGAAAGTTCCGGACGCCCGCGTTTCGCGACCCGGCAACCCGAGGAAATTAAATGAGTGTGGGGAGATCGGTAGAATGGGGCGGAAAAGGAGAAACGAATCGAGAATTCATTCCATGTCGAAATTTTTACGAAACTTGGAACGAGCAGGTCTATCATTGAAGTACTTATACCATTCACAACGACTAACTAATCCAAGTAACACGTTTATTCGTACTACAAATTATTACTAAACAAATTACTGACCATTGAAGGTAGATTTTGTTCTTGTCAACAAATTATCGAAATCATTCGGCGTGTATTAAGATTTTTAACTCATTATTTCTCATGAACACACCGTAACGTATTTTCGTAATAATTCTTCATTTCTCTGGAAAACTATTGATATTCTTTTGTTACTCAATTGTGTATGTGTCTGTCGGGGCGTGATTTATGACACCGAAAGAGGTCCACCGGCAAAGTGCAGATGTTATTGATCGATTTTTTTCGATATGAAGTCCATGAAGAGTATATGTAATCTATACCTTTGTAATAGTACTCTATACCTTTGAAATAGTAATTGGGATCCGTAAAATGGACATACACCATCAGGTGGCAAAATTTATAACTCGAATGAGGGAGAAATTTACATAGGAACTGTGCACGCAAATTGTAAAATTGTTTATTAAAATAATAAAACACGTTAAAAAAAGTAAAAATTTTTTTGATGATGGAGTCGACGAAGTTTTCTTCTAAAGTTAAATCAAATAAAAAGTTAATATGTTCAGTGAAAAGCTGCAATAGCACTTCAGACATAGATCTTCACTCTTCACCTACATTAACTACTTTCCAATAAAAACTAACCGTTTTATATATGTAAAAANCTTTTTGATGCAATCATCTAGAAAAACTTTATTAGTTTTAGTTTGTCTTGTTAACAATTTCTTAAAATTAGATGAAACACTTCGTATTTAGTTTTTTAATCTAGTAAAACATTAGCAAATTGATAAATATGAGGATGATGTGGTGTCTATAATATATGAATAATATTAAGATTAATGTGATGTGAAGCTGTATTTAAACAACTCTTAATGACTTTATAGTGGCAGTTAGCACTCAAGGTCGTCTGCTGCTGTTGGGAGGCAATTGATGTATAATTAGGAGGGAATTCGACATACTGAAAATTTTAAGCCTAATTAAAAACAGGTATATGGGAGGTAACTAAGGATTATCCTTTTAGAGCGCGGCGTTGTATGGGTGTGAAACATGGACAGTTGCCGTGACGGAAAAGAAAAAGTTAGAAGCCTTCGAAATGTAGTGTTACAGGCGAATGATGAGGATATCGTGGATAGAGAAGGTTAGAAATGAAGAGGTATTAGAAAGAATAGAGGACTCTATGGAAGTCAATAAGAAATAGGTGGGATAGGTTGGTAGGACACCTCAGGCATGACGGTCTAGTCGGAGACATATTAGAGGCAGAAGCGAGAATTAGGAGGGGTAGAGATAAACCTAGATTATATTACTGTTCGCAAATTGTTAAGGATGTGGGTTGTTCTAGTTTTAGGAAAATGCGATGATTAGCTCAGGATAAGAAGGAGTGGAGGTGCGTGTCCAACCAGTCTTAGGACTGACGACCTTATGATGATGATTTAATTTTTTATGTTTTAAACTTTAATTAACATTAAAATTATTACATCCATACATTGGTTAAATACTAATTAACTAAATAAGAGAAAAGTAGATTGTTAGATACCAAAGTCTAAAATCTTCAACAGAAATAGATTGGAAGAGAATATAAATGTTAATTGGACACACATAATAATTCAAGTGAATGCAAAGTGCCCTTTAAGTTTGGTAGTTGTAGTTTAGATAAAACATTTTTAATTAGAAAACTGAACAAGTTGCATTGAATAAACTGATGGTAACGTACCGAAAAGAGAATAAGCTGAGACCGCGTGCCCATGAAACAGCTTCTTTTATTCGGCACGAGCCTATGAATACCGACCTGACCGAGTCGAGTATGAATGAAGAGAAAAACGAATAAAAAAACGTGTATTTACTAGCATTTAATAAAGCCAACGAATTACGGGACCATTTATGAATAAATTCATGAAAGGCTTCTGGCTGTAATTAGCTAATTATGCAAGCTACCGTAATTACCCACCACCGAAGCAACTTCGCGTGTAAAATAATAAAATGCAGACCGATGTCGTAAATCCACGGAACTACCACGGCACAAACTGAACACTCTTTTTGTGCTAGTGGTTGCTACTATAAAAACTTCATCCGTGAGCTAAGAGCAACCGCGGTGACAACTTCTTGATGACAAGTGGTACGTACTTACCGCCCATTTGCATAACAAATCGCCGACTTGCATCGCTACTTACTGAACTACTAGTTATTATTTACTTTTTTACTTTGACTGTCTAATTTCTTCTACGTAAAAAATTATAAGTATTAAATATGTTACTTCCGTGTCATTATTAATTTTTATACCAAATAATTAAGTTTTTCTTCCTAATTTTATGCTAAAATGGATTACTAACTTCATACTGTCGAAGATTCGTTAGTTACGCACGGAATTTCCGCTCCTACTAAAATTTTGTTCTGAGCGATCCAAAAAAAGTATAAGCACACATATCTTCGATAAAAAAAACCGAGCGGCACGGCCTAGAGGTTTAGACCATTGTTTAGCATTCGGGACGGCGCCAGTTGGATTCCGAGTCCGACTGCCTTGGTCCAAGTTTTTTCCTCATTTCCTTAGTTCACTTAGGTAAATGCTGAGACAGTAATATTCCATAGATAATCTTTCATTCTCTTCTAACTCCATTTCGTCCGACTCAATCGAACCATCACCCACCCATTCCCACGATTCCTGAAAGTAGGCTGAAGAGGACCTTCCGCCCTACCTTCCGGCATAGTCCAGAGGGACTGCCAATCCACCAGCATTAGTGGCTTTTTTTTTAAAAAACTTCAGAATTTTAATTTTTAATCAATCGATCAGTGCTAGGAACAGAACAATAATTTTCTATTTCAGATTTTTCACTTATTTTTAACCCTCACCTTACTAAAAATTTTCTTGGTTTATAGTCAAGCATACTCTAAAGCGAATGAGATCCTAATACGGTGTTTCAAAATTTAGGACAAACAAACGGTTATCTGTTGAGTATCTCATAAGGATAGTCGAAATAGGGTCAGCCTGAACAATTCTGAATTAGATTATCATCGGAAAAGTTACAGGCTATCCCTAGTTGAGGTTTTTGGAGTGCCTGAACCGGGCTTATCATTATAAGGCCTAAATAAACACCAAAAATTTACCTCATATCATCTAAGGAGTTCTTACTTGAACCTTATACTAATGAAATTTTACTACTACACTAATGTTAAATATTATTATCACCAAAAATTCTCTTTATCTACTAGATAGTTCCTTATTTGGACCTTCTACCAGTGATGTGATCGGTATACATACATATGTATTAATTATACATATACAGTCGAACCTGGATAAGCGAGGAAACTCTATTAATGAGAGTATTTGCCAGGTCCTGTCATTTTGCCCTTCTATAAGTAATAAACATAAAACCTGTATAAGTGAGAGTCATTTTTCATGCCTGAACCTCTTTATGTGAGATTGCTACTTGTCTATACCTCTATAAGCTGCAGTTTACTTTTGCTATTTTATGACTCGTTCTTAAATTTCATTCGAATGACCAAATCTGCAAATGACCGAGTAAGTCTTTATTATTTTATTACAGCCAAATATGCGTACCGTCTTGTTTATCTATCTCATTACAGTCAGTTCATAAAAGCAATTGCGAAGAAAGGTCCTGTACTTCCTCATAATGTCTAAACGAAAATTCAATGTGTTGTCGAACCGTATTTTTATAGACCTCTATAAGTGAGNTAATTTTATAATGTAATTGGCATTAAAACACGCTCATCTTAAACGAAATTTCCTTTCCGAAGCTTTGTGTTAGCCCAATCACATATTGTGTCAATACTTAATTTAAAAACTTGGGAAATTGCACGGTACACTATAGCAACTACGATAAATTTTCCCTAATCGGCGCCATGTTTTTATGACCTTTCTTGTTTCCACTTGGGATTGCAGCCATTTGCTGCGTTTCGAACACACCCTTGTTAAGTAAGGAAACACTTCATGACTAATACAGACAAATTGAAAAGAGATAGCCGAATAAGTAAGCGGTGCAGCGGTTAGGGGTTGCTTAGGTATGCAAATGATCAGGGTCGGCTTTATAAATGCCTGGTTGATGATTGCCATTATTACTTATAGATATTGTGTATTATTTACTAAATACAGCATCTGATGCTTCACAACCGTCATGAAAATATGTTGGGGTTAGTTGGAAAGTGAAATGTTTAACGATACGAAAATCTATGTTGTAATAGATAGACACGATTCAACTGTGTTCTCATCCGAAAATTAATTCATTTGTAAAGCGCCTAAAGCCAACTCTACTCCAGCTTCCTTGGCGGACACATTTTACTCGGGATTACAGGGGTTAAGGGGATGCTTCAGCAACATTTAATACAATAAAGGGTTGCAGATTAAGCATTACCGGACGAAATTAATTATTTTTTAAGATGATATTCTGCGAAGAAAGCTTAGGTAAAAACCTCCGGAAAATTAATGACGGTTTAATTTTTGAATTTCCCATGAACTGGTACCATTTAAAATCTTAATTAGGTAATTCTGATGATTAATATTCTTTAACTTAGGCTGTAGGTATATACTGTGCTCCAGAGTTATATATAAACTTGCTTCATGAATAATCCTACACATTCTAACCGGTCGAAATGGGTTGAGCAATAATTTATGGAGTTATAAATTCGGTGGTCACGAATATTAAAACAATATCTAAACTAGAGACGTACGTACCGTATAGGATACGCGGTACCCGGTTGAGTACCCGGTACAACTAAATTTAACCGGGTACTCGGCAAAATCACCAGTGGTTCATGTCTTCGTTCATGCGGGCTATCCATTAAATTTAAACCCTCGCCAACGTTCCAAATTACATTCATTCCCGTTAGAAAAGTCCTTTAGATACTACAACAATTCAAATTTTATTCTTGGTTGACGGATTCGAATGAGAAGGGTTGAGTTGAAACCGTTAAAATGCAGATAAACACTGAAAGTCTATTCGAAACGTCGGGAAATAATTTCCACAGATAACAGTCAGAAAATCTTAAAGCAAACAATGATAGTAGTTCGGAAGCCGGCCGTAAAAGCTTACAGTCATTTATTGAACCGACTTGTCTTTTTCATCATCATCATCAAAAGATCGTCAGTCCAAAGACTGGTAGGACACGCACCTCCACTCCTTCCTATCCTGAGCTAATCTTCGCATTTCCCTAAAACTATGATAGAACATCCCACATCCTTAACTATTTGCGAACAGTAATTTAATCTAGGTCTACCTTAACTCCTGTTTTTGCCTCAAGTATGTCTCTGACTAGATCTTCACGCCTGAGAAGGTGTCCTGCCAATCTATCTCTCCTATTTTTTATTAACTTCAATAGAATCCTTTGTTTTCCTATTCTTTCTAATACCTATTCATTTCTAACCTTCTCTATCCACGGTATCCTCATCATTCACCGGTAATACCACATTTCGAACGCTTATAACCTTTTCGTTTCCGCCGCGGCCACCGTTCATGTTTCGCACCTGTACAGCGCCGCGATCGATACATACTGTTCGTTTCAAGAAGTTGGAGATATGCCCCTTACCTTTATTAGGATGCGCCGTAGGATATTTCCAAATTCAATCATATTTGTCTGCGGAGCTCATTTCTACACCGATCATCGAGCGAGAACTAGACAAATGTGTACAGTACCATTTGCAAAATTATTTAAACTGCCTCGTTAAAATTTAAGTATTTGCTTTATTTAAAAGCATATTTAGCCAAAAATAATAACAAGTGAATTAACTTAACGTTCTACACAGCTATAAAACTTTTGCTTTGTTTTCTATTGTTAATTTATATACATTTTTATTTTAGGAAATTGCTTAAAATTTTCGTCTAGTACTGTACATTTCTAGCCGATCTCCTAAGACCGCCCATCGAGAGCTCTGCTCGTTCAAGCTTGTTCCAACTATATCTATCTTGCTCACGCCTAGTGTGTATTCTTTCTATCTTCGCGCAGATTTCTTCAAGGTCACAATTCTTAATAGTTGAAAGGGACAGTACACCTTTAACAATCTTTTTCGGATTTCTAAATTAATCGTTTACGAACATTGAAGGCGATGTTTTTACAACCAAGTAACCTTGTTTTTTGAACTTTTAAGTGATAATGGAACCAGTGCAGCTCATCTAATTCATGCATTTTATTTTGCTTTATGGCTATACGAATGTATTTACATGTCGATGAAATTCGAAACTTTAATATTTCTCTGATGCTGATCTATTTTATTCTATCCATAAATTTCGAGT
This sequence comes from Agrilus planipennis, assembly GCF_000699045.2. Classification (NCBI taxonomy): domain Eukaryota; kingdom Metazoa; phylum Arthropoda; class Insecta; order Coleoptera; family Buprestidae; genus Agrilus; species Agrilus planipennis. Next base: position 1,067,906 of record NW_020438883.1, read on the forward strand.
TTAATTTATATAAAGGGCATTGGGCGAATGATATTTCGATTCAAATAACGTTGCTAAACCGTGAATAAAATTCATAAATAGGGCATGAGCACACACGTAAACACGCAATCTGTATTTAACGAGCTAATTTCAAAATGCAAAAACCGTATTAGTTATTATACGATGTTAATAGAATGAAAACGGTTGTTTGTTAAACATCAACTGGTATATGAAATGTCTAAATCGGCACAGCTCTAAGCTTTAATTGGGTTTTATCGCATGAAAAATTCGTACAGTTGTGATATTGACAGAACTATCCAAAAAAAAAGAATCCCGGTTGCATTTTTAATTATTTCTGCCGATTCGATTTTCACATATTGTTTAAACGAATTTTCACAGCATTAGCAACTGAACCATTTTAGTTATAATATGATTTCTTAGTATTATTCACCCGAGATAAAAATGTTCAGTCTCTCAGCGACTCTGAAACCGAGACTCGAGTCTCCGTCTCTCATCGAGTCTGTCTGGTATCGCTAATAGAGACTGTCAAAAAAACCGTTCAGCGTCTCTGAACGAGAGACTCCAGTCGCTCATAGAAAGATCCTCAATTCGTATCCAGTCTCTGAACGAGAAACTCAAATCTTTGAACGAGAGACTCGAATCTCTGAACGGGAGACTCGATCTCTCAATAAGTGGTATCTCGATAGACATGGTTAATATTTTCCAAGTTTAACATATTTCAGAGAATTCAGTCTTTCTACGACACACTCGAGTCTCTCGATTTTTCAGTTTTATTCATTCAGTCTCTCTATGAGAGACTCGAATCTCTGAATTAACAATTTTATCTCATACAGAGACTGTGAGAGATCCATAAAAACATCTAGGCAATAGCTGAGAGACTGTGAAAGACTGTGAGAGACGCTCTCAGAGACGCTGAAAGACTGAAAGACTAGAGAGAGACTGAAAATGTTTGTCTAGGTCAATTATAAGGGAATTAGATCAAGAGTTCGCTCATTACATTGGCGTAAACGTGGATGTTCAGATTACTTCATTTTCAGTCAGTTCAATTACTTTATAGATAATGGAACACTGCTGAAACATTTTGTTTTCTCATAACAAGATTAAATAGTATAGATATTAAAAAAATATCTGCAAATTGTATTCAATATTTTAACCCGATTGCGCTAGAATCAATTGTGTGTTAAATGTAATAAACGTTTATTGAATTTGTTCACTTTATTCATTCTTTATCTCTCCACTGTTCAATTTAAACTCATCCGGTTCTCTAATACATCGAAATTCAATTGGAAATTGAATTCGGCTCTGAAAATCCTCACTATGAAGTAAGTGAACCAGAGTAGAACGAGATCAAACTGCTTCCCCATGTTATGGCCTCTCAACTTTTATATTCGATTATTAATCTTAGCATTGACAACGTATTCGAGCTGTATGGGGTCCCAAGAACGAATTTTTATTATTTCTTTCCTTTTTATTGCCGTTGCCGTAGATTGTTTAAGTTTTTACTAGGGATATCATACTTGAATAAATGTTCGGAAGATTATTAAAATATCTCCTGTAGGTACTTGAATATTCCCGTTTAAATTTATTAACGTTGAAAATTCTAAAGATCATATTGTATTCAACATGGTTCTGAAATTTGTAAAACTCATTTTGAGACAGTTATTTTTTATCCCATTAGAGAAATATAAAAAAAAAAATGAAATGTAAGGGTAGCAAAAATACAAGGCGTAAGTAGTTAAGTTTGCCTCGACCATATTATTTTTGTGGAAAAGAGAATTTTTGAAAACTCACTTACTTTATTAAAATTCTTAACAACTTTTGGCCTGAAAGACATCTTCAGAAGAAGGACTAATGACAAAAAGAACTATTTAACCAAGAAAAAGAAGAAGAACTAATTAGTCCTGCTGAAGATATGTATTTGTAGGTCGAAACTTTTGCAAAGTAAGTGAAAATTTTTAAAAATTGGTTTTTCCTTAAAAAGAGTACGTACTTTCTGTCATTTATATTCTTTAAGCTACTAATTTCGAACATAACCGCAAACATTAAAAACGATTAATTTTGATTGTGCAAATATACTTCGTTTACTTTCTGTAGCGATGTGACCTTCAGTTTGACCGGCGCAAAGTAGAAAAGAACAACACTAGGCCACAAAAGGAAGGAGACAACTCTCGGTCAAACTCTTAACTGGTGAGGAGCGTATAATCCGTACAGTACTGAACGGAAAAATTGACCATTTTATCCACTACAACTGCATTGCTCAAATGTACTGTTATTGGTACCAATTACTATTGAAAATATCAACGAGATGTTTATTTATATTTGAAGACATATTAAACGCTTAAACGCTTGTTTTCGACTCGCGTTACTATTCATGATTGAACAAAATTTTTTTCAGGTACTGTATGAAAAAGTATGTTTAATGAACAAGAGTCGAGAGTATAATGAGCTTTTTTCTCCCTACCTACGGTTTTTCCAGCGCGCATCCAAGACACTGGAAGGGGCACATCGCTAGAGAAAGTAAATTAAGTATATTATCATATGTAATGTATCGAAAACAACAATATGGCGAATCTTAGTCACTGTATGTATAATCGAGTGGAGATTTGTCACTGCGAAACCTAAGGTCAAGGTTCACCTCATGTTAAATTATCTCCACTAGCAACAATAAGACAATAATGTATTCAGTTGTGGTTATGTAGATATTGAAATGAGATTAACTAAAGGAATTACTTCGCATGAAATGGAATTTCTATTACAATTTCAATAACAGTTTGTTTTTGTTGTTGGATGAAAACACGTTTTAGGTATGTCGTGTTTTAATTTCGTGGAATTAAAAATTAAAGACCCACAAATTGGTTAGTAACTGGGCAGTTGGCTTTCAGCTAATAGCGTGTTTGCGAGCGAGTCCTTTTTTCGAGTCGGGAAACAGCAGTGTCGCGTTTCTGGGTTTCATGAAAGAAAATTCCTTTAACAAAGCCCGGAATAATTCGGTTCGCCTTTAGAGAGTTTTAAGAACAGCAGTCGGGAATTTAATTCAAAGGGATGGGGAAAATAAAGAAATCCTCGCTGTTTCTACGTCTGCCGAGCAAGAGGTGAACTTTTATCGAGAATTAAGGAAGTGGCTCACGAAAAAGTAAATTTTCGTCGTTTCAGAAAACAAAAACGGGGATTAATCTGAACTGGTATGCGAAAATTGCATTGTTGTTCTCCTTCCCCGGATAATAGGAACGCGGCGCTTCCGAGAACTAGAAGAAATTTCGTTCGTAACAAAAGTTGTGGGCGAGGATGCGAAAATATCCAGCATCACTTTCTTAAATTTAGCCCCCAATATACTAAAACATTAATTAAAGAATTATTTCACATTTACTATTAAGTCTATTCTGTTTCAAATTCAGTGGCGTACCGTAAATTTCTGCCACCCGGGGCAAAACCTAAATTTGCCGCCCTTCTTATTTTCTTTGTTTATTTTTTATGATACAGGAACGGACGGGGGATTTGGTTGGTGATGATGTTAGTAATATTTATTTGTTTATGCTTATAATTATTATGCAAAACCTGGTAGATTTTGATTTGAACAAATATGACAACAACTCGAAGACTTTCGCCATCAGCACAATACTGAATACAGTGTACCCGATACAAAACAATAAATATGTTTTTTCCAAGCAATCTACGGTTCTTATTTTTTCGGATTCATTACAAAAACGAATTGAAAAATGACTGGGAAATTGCTCTATCTAGAGCGGCTGCGCGAGTAAAAGTCGAGTGACTTATGTCCAAAACAAATTTTGTGCTTTTTTCCATATGATACAAGATTCGTAAATTTCAACAATTTACTTAGGAACAAACGTAAAGTTAAGCATATCCATTTGCAGAGGTTTCGCATAACGTACTTCATTTGCATACTTAATTCAGAATAGCAAAAGGATTTTGAGGATTCATCTCAGAATTTATACAGGATTGTAAAGATTTCTGTTCTTCAAATAGATTATACTGCGATCTTCAGTACTTTTATTGTATTCTTTCATACCTTTGCAACGAGTTTTAGTAACTCAGAATTCTGCATCATTCTGCTGATGGCATTTATGAAATTTACCATAATTTTATGTAGTACTAAATGTAAACAGAATATAAAAAATGTCTTGTTTTTAATACATATATAGATATAATGTATAGTACACCAGACGACTCATGTTTCTGCTTTTTCATATGTTTTTCTGCGATTGTTACGAGTTCAGCTTCTATAATCTTAGGTATTCTACGATATACATGTTTGTGCTACGGGAACTTGGACTATAATAAAAACCTTCATCCTTATCACAAAGTGAACTGTTAAGATCCTACCATTCGACCTTTAGCTTTTGTTATATTGACTATGAAAATAATTTGCCATTTTTACGGTTAGATCCAAGGCAATTGCTTTTCACTAAGTTTTACCATCACAAAAATCTTAGTATTTTTATCAACTAAGATGATAATGTCTTGCTGTATGATATAAATTATTAATAACTGGTACAAATACCAAGATTCTACTTAATACTGAAGAATACATTTTTGCCGCCCTCATCATGGAGGAGTTTAGATAATTAACAACTAGGGCTGGGCCAATTAACTAATTAATCGATTGTTAAATTTGATAAGCCCCAATTCTGCTATTCACGTCGGTTGGATTTTATCATCCCCTGATCTTTTATTATCTTACTGTTGGTGTATCTTACTTGTATTACTTAGTTAGATACTGGCAAAATGTCGTCATACGCATATTATGTATAAAAATGTTTATTTCTGGAACTGGCCATTATCTCAAAAAAAAAAACAAAACCAGAAACCTTTGTCTAAATTCATGCGATGTTTTAAATTCCTATTTTATCCGACTTTAGTGAGTTTTCAAAAGTTCGATCGATAAATTGATTTTGTATAAAGGTGAATTTTAATGCTAAACCGTTGTAACCTTTAAAAGCTTTTTCTGCTGTCAACCGCTACGAAAAGTAAGTAACATCTGAATACTTTAGAATGTAAAGTAACCCTTTCTTAGATTCATCCCTCTCTCGTAAACCGAAAAATACATTTTTCTTATAAGGAAATAATTACCGCAGTATAATTATGATTGTTGATTGTTACCAAAAATCGATATCGTTCATTTTAAATTGAATTATTTCATTATTAGTGAGTAAACGTTATTATTAATGAAATTCTCAAGAATGGTATGCATCTATACATATATATATATATAAGGTGGATAGGTAAAATTTTCGGATTAGTTTTGGTGATATCTACAGTCATATTTTAGGTGGCCATTAGTATAGATTCCTTTCCACAATCTCTTTTGGTTTTGAAGGATTTTCTTAAACCATCGATAAATTGACGTGTTTGAATGAAATTGAAAAGCAATAATGTTGTTCTCTATCACACGATCGATTTCTTATAGGCACATAAAATACAAATAATTATAATAGGAGTTTTAAAAAGTATCCCCGAGATAAAAATGTTCAGTCTCTCAGAATCTCTGAAAGCGAGACTCGAGTCTCCGTCTGTCATCGAGTCTCTCTGATGTCGAGAGACTGTCAAAAAAACTGTTTAGCGTCTTTGAAAGAGAGACTCGAATCTCTGAATTAACAATTTTATCGTTCGAGTTTCTCATACAGAGACAGTCAGAGATCCATAAAAACATTTAGGCAATAACTGAGAGACTGTGAAAAGACTGTGGGAGACGCTCTTAGAGACGCTGAAAGACTCTGAAAGGCTCTAAGAGACTGAAAATTTTTGTCTAGGGTCATTATCTATATAGTACCTAATGTGTGATTAAAATGGTATTCTGAATTCAGTTAACGACTAAAACGTCTAATAAAGGAAGGAAACCAACTAAATGAGTTGCTTCCAATAGCTAGGATGTTTGCGTGTTGGTCATAATTAAATGTCATTTTATAGGGTCATAGATGGGGTATGATAGTGACTTAGGCTAGGTTATGATGGGAAAGGATACTCTGATTGAATTGTATTAAGTGTAATGCACCAGGGGTTTAGGTCAGGGTATGGTAGAAAAGTTTCCCGGATTGACATGTGTGGTGTACCATGCATTATGGGCTTAAGTTAGGGTATGATGAGATAGCATTCCCTGATTGATTTGTAGGCAGCATGGGTTAAGAGGAATGGACTCGGATAGCTTATGGTGATAAACTGATAAAGGTTTTTCTGATTGACAAGTGTGAAGTGTTATGCTCAACGGGTTTAGGTTATATTACAGTGAAAATTTCTGGATTCATTATACACTGAGGAGTTAGGCTAGATTTTAGTCTGGGGATCGTAATGATTAAAATGTCCTTTGAATGAGTTCAGCTAATTTCACATTCATCAGCGTTGCCTTCTGTAGAAAATTTGAATTCCTCATTGTGATTGCTGAATCGTCAAGTTACATTAATGATTGACGCGGTTTAGAACTTACGAATTTTTGTTACGACCACAAAAACTAGAATGAAATTGTGCTGCGCATTGTTGTGCACGAGCCACCACTGCGTCTACTAGAAATCCTTTCTTTCAATAGACATGTGTGGACGAACGTATGTAGGTACGTACGTGTAGATGTGCTTGCTCCTGTGCGACGACTGGAGGTGAACTGGAAGTCGATAAACTCGATGTAAGAAACTTTCGAATCGCTTCCTTATTCCTGATGACATACGAGAGCGAACTTCCTTTTATTAAATGACATGCATTTTTCAACGATCCCTGCAATGTACTCCTCTATTTGATTTAAATGCTTAAGCAAAGGTTTTCCTTTAACTTCCTTTGCAGGAGTAATCGCTTGTTAAACGCATCTTTACAATTGATCGGCGATCGAAAATGGAAATATTATTGATTTTATTCACCACTCATGCGAAATTTCACACAAAATGGGAGGGAAATACGCGTGAACCGTGTGACCTATCGTTCCGCATATTATCATCCTCTATTAGTATCAAGCCTCCACAGATGGCATTTACTATGAGTTTGTGATTACTTATAGTTCACTTTAAGAATGTGTAGCAGAATTTATCTAACACTTATCGACATTATATCAATCCCGAAACCAGAAAATTAAACGGGAATGGGCATTAAAATGTTTTTCAACGGAATTGGAATGAAGTGAAAGGAATTAAGTAGAATTTCAGTATATTCTTGTGTTTAAAAGCGATCTCTAAACGTAAGTTTTAATAAGATTTAAGTAGTTCCCTGTTTACTTTACTTTATAATAGTATTCAGATGATTATGATTATAATGTTTGCCGATGTTTTTATCCAAAAGCCAAAGTTTACTTAGTAAAAGTAGTTGTGTGCGTTATGGAGAACAAGTGTTCGCTGCAGGATTCGCTTAAGCTTGTCTTAATAGAGTCGAGGGAGGCAAGATATGTCAATAAAAGTTTTAATTTGTTTTTAAATAAACAGGTCACGGAAGCACTTTGAGCAATCAACGTGAGTACACACGATCCTCTCATCTTTCGCCTTTGAAAGCAATTAAGTTCGTGCCGACGTCTGCGTCTGGGACGTCTCTCGACGACGAGGGTGACGATTTTGTCTTGTCGTCCAGTGTCGTTCTAGTCACCCAATTGTACTAACATTGATTCGCGTTACACTTCCTCATGTTCCCTCGAAAAAAGGCCAGCTGCGAATAATTTCACTTTTAAATAGGTTTTATTAAAAAAAAGTGTGTACATATCTATACGCGTTAAAAGTTATCATCATCATAAGGTCGTCAGTCCTAAGACTGCTTGGACACGTACCTCCACTCTTTCCTATCCTGAAAAATACTTTCGGGTGTTTCATTCCCACCAGCCAGTAATGCTGGTAGGCAGGCAGTCCCTCCGGACTATGCCGGAAGGTAGGGCGGAAGGCCCTCTTCAGCCTGCTTTCAGGAATCGTGGGAATGGGTGGGTGGTGGTTCGGGTGAGAAAGATGAGACGGACGAAATGAAGACAGAAGAGAATGAAAGATTATCTGTGGAATATTACTGCCCCAGCATTTGTCTAAATGATCCAAGGAAACCACAGAAAAACTTGGATCAAGGCAGACGGACCCGGAATCGAACCGGCGTCCTCCCGAATGTTAAGCTATGGTCTAAACCTGTAGGCCATGCCGCTCGGTCCTATCTAAGTCTACCTCTACCCCTCCTAACTTTCATTTCTGCCTCTAATATGTCTCTGACTACACCTTCATACCTGAGAAGGTGTCCTACTAACCTATCTCGCTTATTTCTTACTGACTTTCATAGAGTCCTCTGTTCTCCTACCCTTTCTAATACCTCTTCATTTCTAACCTTCTCTATCCACAGTATTTTCATCATTGGTCTGTAACACCACATTTCAAACGCTTCTAACCTTTTCCTTTCCTAGCGAGCATAGAAGTTATAATTCTACTTAAATATTTATTTAGCCAGTATACACCTACATAATAATAATTGTGTAAGTGTCTATATAAACTGGCTCATCTCCAACTCCGTCAAAATTTAGACGGTACTACCTGTTGTATTCGACATCGGCGACATTTTTATTATGTATGTATATGCAACCAATTAGACGCCCGGATAGAAACCCGACCACTTTCGTCCAACTGTTTCTTTCCAATTTGAACAGATGACAATTGTTGTCTTTAAAGATCCTACTGTATCATAAACTATACTAAATATGAAGATTGGAAAAACTTTGGCGGTTGTTGTAGAACAAACAGAATAGCTCAAAACCCCAACGCCAAAACACGACACTGTAGTTGTCCGAAGCACTTTTCGGTAACAAAGTTACCTTCTTCAGGGACTGAAGTAAACTGAGTTTACTTTGTTACCGAAAAGTGCTTCGGACAACTACAGTGTCGTGTTTTGGCGTTGGGGTTTTGAGCTATTCTGTTTGTTCTATAAACTATACTGTTTCTAGATTATGCAAAAACGGTTTTTTAAATACTTAAAAGTGAAATTTTAGTCCGACTGATGCGACACAAACAGTCAAACGAATCTACACTAAATTTTCAGTTTTTTTTGTGGTTTAATATAACCAAATACAATAGCAAGAAACAGAAATGTCAAATTGCAAACCTGTATGAAAAGTAACCGTTTAGTTACAATTTTAATACAAATATTGATCTGGAAAAATCATTCCTACATTGTATTGCGTTTTTCTGGTAATAATGAGATAGGTCATGTTCAACTGTTTTCCTATTTTATCAATAGAATAATTACTTATTATTATTGCTAAAAAAAATGCAAAATAGGTACTTTTAAGGTGTACTTAATAGTAAAACGATATTATTACATTATGGCAAATTAAAAATTATAAAAGCAGACAATTGTAAAATGAATTATTTATTACGTTATTTTAAACATTGCAAATTCTCATCGCCGCATTCCTGTATCCTTCTTCTGTACCGACCAATGAATTCGAGGGTGATATAATTAATTTCATAAAGTTCTTTAGTATTAATAACGTCTACTTTCAGTCTAAGTTCAGCTTTGGTTATTAAAACTGAGTTACCTGAAGTTAAATTCCATTTAGTAATTTTATGGGTGGATCATGTCCAACGGAATAATAGCCTGTCAAAAGTAATTTCTGATTAAAACAAGCTGAAAAATTAATCAAAATCAGATGAAACTAATGTTATTAAGAGTATTTATCCACACCTCGTACCAAAACTTAAATTGACCGTCATATAATCATTGTCAAGTCTATTTAGAAAGGCGAAATAAATCGTAAATGAAAAAAAAAATAAATTGATAATTTGGTAAAGGTCTAGATGATGGCCCCCACTCCGAAGGGGTGGGGATGGGGGGATCGGAGGAGGAGGTCTCCCCCACCACTGTACCATAAAAAGTTCGTGGCAGTCTCACCCCCATAAAAAGTTATAGGGGTTCAAAGTTAATAAATATGCCAATTTTTTACATTTCTAGGCAAGTAAATATTTATATAGTCATTCTTAAACAATATTCAAAGGTAAAACTAATGGATAAATACATAAAAATATTGAGAAAGTTATACTTTAAATATCTTAAAGAGGTATTAGAAAGAATAGGAAAACAGAGGACTTTATGAAATTCAATAAAAAATAGGCGAGATAGGTTGGTAGGACACCTTGTCAGGCATGAAGGTCTAGTCAGAGACATATTAGAGGCAGAAACAGGAGTTAGGAGAGGTAGAGGTAGACCTAGATTAGATTACTGTTCGCTAATAATTAAACATGTGGGCTGTTCTAGTTCCAAGAAAATGCGAAAATTAGCTCAGGATAGGCAAGAGGTACGTGCCCAACCAGTCTTATGACTGACGACCTTATGACGATGATGATGAAAAATATTAAAATTTAGTTTTATTAAGACAATGATGATTAATAGTCCCAATAGCGTATTAGTTTATCCATATAGAACGAAAATATTTACATAGTGCTGCAAAATAAGAAAAATACTTCTTCGTTGAAGAGGAAAAACGTGCCGTGAACGTTACTCTGTGTCTTACAGTTTCATTTGATATTGGCAAGTAAGGTGTTTTTGAGATTTATCGAAAGAACGTTGCCTCTATTAAATCCTTCATTCGCCATCTTAGAAGGAACCTTTTTTTATACATCTTTAAGTGCTTGATTCGAGAGCGTAATTTTATACGTATCAATTAAAGCAAACAAGAAAAAAAGTAGCTGCTAATGAATGTCGACTATACGTGTTATGTCAACTTTTGAAAATAATCAAATTATAAATACATAAAAGAGACACAAACGGAGTTTTATTTCTGCAAATGTGGATACGTGCATACATTTAATATTTACTTATGCTTTGATAATACAATTTATTTCGTCAACGAATAAACTATCTTTATCGCTTACATTCGAAAAAGATTGTTAACGACGATGTCTGGGGCGTGGCGCTGTACGGGTGCGAAATATGGACGGTGGGCGCGGCGGAAAATGAAAGGTTAAAAGCGTTTGAAATGTGGTGTTACAGGCGAATGATGAGGATACCGTTGATAGAGAAGGTTAGAAATGAAGAGGTATTAGAAAGAATAGGAGAACAGAGGACACTCAGGTCAATAAAAAATAGACGAGATAGGTTGGTAGGACACCTTCTCAGGCATGAAGGTCTAGTCAGAGACATACTAGAGGCAGAAACAGGAGTTAAAAAAATGTAGAGGTAGACCTAGATTAGAATGTTCGCAAATAATTAAGGATGCGGGTTGTTCGAGTTTTAGAGAAATGCAAAGATTATCTCAGGATAGGAAAAAGTGGAGGTGCGTGTTCAACCAGTTTTAAGACTGACGACCCTACGTTGATGATTTTTTATATATTTCAAATTAAAGAAGTTTTCAAAATTGGTCAACTTTAGTGCCCTTGGCATGAAATCGGAAAACGTTCCATGAAGTATTATTCAGAGGTATCCCCTTTATTTATTTCAGGCTCATCTAGAAGGACGAATTAGCATTAGAGTCGTGATTTTTCTTTTCTATAACCAACTAATTTGCAGCTAGGGTATTTTTTACCGAGAAGGCATTCAATAACATGTAAACCAAATCTGTCATGTTGGCATTAGCAAGGTTGGCGTAATATAAATCTAGAATCCTGAATTCCATAAGCCTCTTTTAGTTCGCCAATTTTTATTGCAATTCGAATAAAAATTATCTCACTTTGTTTTCTACAATATATATATATATATATATATATATATATATGTTGATGATATTGTACGGAGATCCGCTCGGTTCGAATCAAAGATCCTTAGTCACAACACTGGAACTGTACTAGATAAAGTAAGACCAGGAAAGTCCTATTCCACCATAACCTAACCTAAGTGTTTGGTGTATAGCACTTCACCCGCTTCAATCAGGGATACCTTTCTCTACCATAATCGTACCTAACCCTTGCTTGAGAGTGCATGTCACTAACATAGACCTGCACTTAATCCTTTGTGCAAAGCAGTTCACACATATCCATCTAGTTCTTTAAGCGCAAGTTGTCGCTGTTATATGAGTTGTGAAGTGAACATAGTATTAAAGGAATATTTGATTATTATATCAGAGAGGTAAGGAGTAGAAATTTCATTATTTTTTTTCTTCTGAAAGCCTTGTTTCTTTATTGAAATATCCTTTTTGTTTAACGAACCATATCGTTCCGCGCTTCTCGAGCGAAATTTCCATCACATCGGTTCTAATCAACTAAAAACTCCTTTTTAAGTGATGTCAAACGAATCTTTACATTTCAATTACATTCCGCCCCAAAAAAGAATAAACCGTTTAAGTTGAAGCCGAGCGAATTTACACAATAGACCAAGGTGACTTTTCTCCTTCTCCACAAATTCCATTTCAACTTTAATAAGATGACGAAATCCGGGAGATAAACAAATTAAAAAGTTTGTATGAAATTGCGAGCATCTCTACAATACCTAGGATTTGGGGATAAAAGCGGAAACGAGGTTTACCTACATCAACACGCCTTTAATAAATAATTTATCGTATCACTTTATAACGAACGCATTTAAATCCGTTCATTGTTGAAGAGACCAGAACTACAACTAGTCTCATTATTATAGTAACGTGTTCCCAATTCTTCCTATTTTCAATCGATCTTTACATTCCTGAAAACTACATCTCTAACTGTCTTCCCCTCTGACTATGTAAACTTAAAATCCGTAACTAATCAACCCTTCCACTAACTGTATAGCTTCATATTCCTTTACATTCCTAACCCTAAAATCGTATGTCTCCATAATCCTACATCCCCTTAACCAAAATATAAAACACTATTTCTTAATTTCTAAGCCATTTGTAACGTAGATTTCTCAAAATTAAAGTTATCTCCTCGCAGTGTACGTAGGGTACTGTCATTTCTGACAATTATACAGGATTATATAGAGTTCATGATTGACCGATACTGTTTCATTATTTTAATTATGGGGATTGGGGGTATGGGGTCACACGGTCTTAGAGTTAGGGGTTTAAAAGGTTATATAAAGTTATACATTAGTGGATGAGTGGATTTTGGTTACTGGTTTATGTTTGGGATTATCATGATTAACGGTTTTAGAAGGTTTTGGGGTGCTATGTGGAGTTTTGTCGAAACCATGACGTCCTGGGATTAAACTGATCGTGGATTTGGATTTAGCTACCCCGAAACCATAAAGCTTTCATAGTCAGACCCCAGGATTAATAAAAGTCAAATAGAACTTTAAAATTTTACTTCTTATAAGAGTATAAGCCTATGGCTAAATTGGTAGCATATGTAGATCTGCGCCAAATATTTGTCCAATAATAAGTAGGTTTCGCAGAAGTTATTTTCATCATCATAAGGTAGTCAGTCCTAAGACTTGTTGGACACGCACCTTCACTCTTTCCTATCCTAACCTAATCTTCGCATTTCTCCATAACCAGAACAACTGCATCCTTCAATATTTGCGATCAGTAATCTAATTTAGGTCTACCTCTACTGCTCTTAACTCCTGTTTCTGCCTCTAATACATCTCTGCCTCGCCTATTTTCTTATTGGCTTCCATGTTCTCTTATTCTTTTTAATACCTCTTCATTTCTAACTCTCTCTATCCACGGTATCCTTATCATTCGCCTGTACCCTTTTCTTTTCCGCCGCGTGCAGCGTCCATGTTTCGCACCCTTACAGCGCCACATTCCAAACATACACCTTTAACAATTTTTCGAATTTTTCGAAATTCTAAATAATTCTAAAATATCATCTGCTGTATATCACTAGTATTCCTTCGGTCCTGAATTATCTGACTTCCTAGGTATCATCAGTCAATTTTTCGTCTCTTATCTTTATATTCGTTCTTTCCCTACTTTTTCATGCCGTGCATACCAGTAGTTTTGTTTTACTTTTACTTAATTTCATACAATACTGCTTTGTCAATACCGCTTCCATTTTATTTAAAGATATCTTTAACTCCTCCTTGTTAGATGCTAATACTGCTATATCATCTGCAAATCTAAGTATACTAATCTTTTGCCCCTGTATATCTATCCCTACAGTTGAACTGTCTTTAATGATGTTGATGTGCATCCCTGTCTGATTCCCTTTCTAAGGAGTTATTATAAACGGTAATATTTCGTAAGCTTTCTTTAGTCTCTAGGGTCGTGCATCTTACTAAGCTATAATATTTTTATAATTTCGACCCCGCTGTTTGTCAGGCATTGTGATTTACTTTGAAGTGAAAACAAGAAACAAGAAATACATATATATATTATAAGAACATAAAAATATGTCACACGTTTGTACGATATTACTTGTATTACTACCAGGAAAACCACAAAGGTTTAAAGTACGATTGGCAAAGGTATATCAACTTCACGTTTTATTGTCATGCAAAAATAATGAACGTGGTGGCTCTTTTGAAATTGTAAACATGCGACAGTGCTGCCATTCCTTTACAACTAATGTTTATATGTGAGTAGCAGGCAATCTGGTAAAAAGCCCGTTATTGTTTTCTGTTCATTGCTCAGCGGACGGCCACAGAAAAATGTCTTTCAGCTAACACAAAAGGGAAGATCCAATGTTAGCCATTATTTCAGCTGCATTGTGTCCTCTGTACTCAGTGGCGTATCCTACGAATGTAGATTGGGTAATTCTTTCCAAGATATAAACAAGCAAAACAATAAAATAATTCGAAGTGGTCTGTATTCTGCCGAAACTGCCAGACGCGGATCGCGATTTCGATCTTTTTGGATCTCATCAGCGCGTCGCAGGCAGCTCCGACAGAACACAGACCAACTTTTACCTGCTGTCTTAACAGCGCGTTTGCTACATTTTAGGATGTATGTAGCATCGTATTACAGATGGCGTTTACCGCGCATCGGATGACATTTCGACGCAGTTTTTCTAAAATTACCTAATTATGCACTTGATAAAACATGTCAATTACACTAAACATTAATTAGAAAAATAACAAACATTTTACAGTATTTCGTATATTTCTTTTGAAAATGGTGTAGCTAGAATTGAATATTTATGGAATCAACTAAGTGTAAAAGTGTTCATCTGTTCATCATTCTAATCCATATTTAATACAAATATTGGTGGTTAAAGTATAAGTAGAAGCAGGCAATATTGAGGAGGCAATTGAGGCGATTTCGCTTACTATTCTGACGATGACAGTGAGAGTGGGAGTGGCGAGTGAGTAGCTGGCGTACCCCGTGCGACGCGCGGCGACGCTGCTCGAATTTGCCGCCGCTCGCGCCAGTAGCACCGCGTACGTTCGTACTGGTAACAACTAAAGGATAACGGCGCCTTGCTGAAATTTTAGTCGCTCCTGCGTCCGTCCGGTAAACTAGCGGCCGAAAGAGCGAGCGGTAGTAACGTCCGCGACGATTTTCCTGCTCTACCGCTACTCCCACCTGCGAAGAAAATTGACGGTCGCGGTGTCCCGCTCGCTTGGTTTTCCGCGTTCGTGACGCTCTTGGTCTAGACCCATGCACGTATGTGATCATTATTACACCACTAGCGTCGTGGCTTGATAAGAAAAAAACAGTTTGCAACGGCGATGATTTATGATTGCTCGCGTTTGACGGTTGTACGGGGGAATGCCATTGAATAAAGAAAAGTGAATAGTGAGGTGGGTCATATGGAATTATCCTTGCTGTGTTAGAGCTTTCTTTTGGTCCTCAATTAAATTATTGGAAATCCTTAGAAACTTAAAGATACTTTAAACATTATGGGTTACAATAAAACAAAACATCCTCGTTCAATTGCAGTCTAATTGAGACCGATTTTCTATTGTTTCAAAAAAAACATTTGCGTATCTATATCCTTTATTATTCCACTTTATCATGTTTTATGGTTCTATTTGCTCTTCCTTTTTTTATTTAATGTTATGTTTTCAACTATCTCCCATTCCATTGTTTCTTTTGAAACGCATCATATAAACATACGATGTGAAAGATCAAATTATCCATTTTCCCTTATACACTATTTTGGTTAAATAGCCTGGAGTATATTCAAGAGCATTGTTGCTATTCCAATTGGATAACTTCAGTGGACCGATAAAACAACAATTGTCTGCAATAATAATAATTTTTCTCTTTACAAAACCAAAATTGCATATTTCGATAAATGGCTTATTTATTCATGTAGAATAAAAGCTAATAGAAAGATAGATTTGTTACATTCTTAAGATGTAAAATGTTGCAGAGTTATATAAATTAATAAAGTAATAATTTATATTTAAACAATGAAGAGCACCAGTTATATAAAGGAATATTTTTCATTCGTCACAATGCGAAAAAAATGAATTAATGACTAACAAACCTGCCTTTAAAAAACTTTCCACTTAAAGACGCCGAACATAAAAGATTTATATCTACCTATAGCAGTTACAACTTTTACATTATTTATTTTTATAGCTTCGAAATTCATCAATGGTATAAGAAGAAGTTCTGACTGTGCTCTATCTCGTATTTCGAAATTTTCAATCAATGAGCTCGAGCATCTTTAAATTTCCAAATGTCATTCATTTTAAAATCTTTTTATAGCACTTTTTAACTTCGAATAAAAAAATGTCTTATACCTGTGTACAATATCAGTTAAAAGGCTTTTTACTTTTAATCAATTTTTCTAAAAAAGCAACATGGTTTTTGTTGATGCATTAACATAATTACTTTTTCCTGAATTCTTACGTGTTTTCCGGTAATCAATCAAATGTTGTGTTATACATAGTCGAAGTTTTGAATTCTGCCCTTTTCCTTGTTTTTTTGTTCTTGGTTTACACATAAATAACAGTAAAGTAATTTTGATAATTAATTATAAATAAATACGCTGGGATTGTTTTATGTATTTTGTTTTTCAAACTTATCAGTTTTGACTCTTTTTTTATTGATGGACGAGAACATTAATCATGTTTCACAGTGAGAGTACAATAAATTAATTCTGTCGACAATAAAATTGGACGAGGTTGTTATTTCAATTATTCCTTGGTCAAGGTTCTTCCTCCGTAACGAAAATTTTAAGTTAAGGGTCCTACTCGGTTTTAAATATTTAAAAATCCTCATTTGTTCCTAATATCCTTTTGAAATAGTGGACCAAAGATAGCTACAATATAATAACAGTTCTTAACTATTTTATCGGACGATTTGGACATTATCTATAAGTTTGTCCTTCCCTAAATTGCAGGTTCCAATACGTATCTATAGTGAACGAAATCAACAACTAAAAAAGTGTGCGTTCAATATGATGACATCTCCTTCTGGTTTGGTGTACTTCAAATGAAAAATCACTACACAAATATGGTCGTTGACATCACTGCCAGGAAGAAATGCAATCTGCATGTATTTATTTTGCTGAATCTTCTGACTGGTAAGTCTTTTTGTAATACATATTCTTCTCTTCAACGATTCGTACAGTAGAATCTCAATAGTGTCAATTACACATTATGGAAACCTAGCATATATTATACTAGACCTCTGTATACCGTGAACAAAATAAATTTCATTAATGGAAATTAATGCTCAATGTCTTAAAAATCGATTTTTCGCCGTTGTTGTGGACTATTGCTTTAAATTGGCAGTATATATATTTAGTACTTCCGAAGTCGGTATTAGTCGGAGAGATGTATCATTTGTGTATTTAAATTAGATAGGTATATGGTTTGCTGTTATGCGTTTTGAAAATTTTGAACCGTTGATAATGAGTATACCTTCATAAGATAGAGTTGGTAGAAGAGTGACGAGGATTTACCTGACTTAATAATTGTATAAGGACTAAGAAAGAAGACTATTATGCAAAACATAAAAAAATATTAGGTGATAAACAATAACTTCCGATTTCGTTGACAAATAATATTCCATCCCTGCCTGTTTTGTAACTAATATTATAAATTTGTTTATTACAATTTCACGCTCTAAATACTGAAGCGTTTGTCATAAAATTTTGTACACAAATTGTCAGGGATGCAGAAAAGGACATAGGGCACCTTTTATCCAGAATAGGGATATAAAAAAGTCCTTTAATCTCGATAAAGGACCTAGAAAATTAGAAACTTTGGCATTATCCTGATGATCCTGGTCAGAACAAATTTATCAAATTATTGTTTTTGATGGTCTTTAACACGTATTTAGGACATCAACAAGCGCGAAGCTTCGGATATAAGCTAGCAAACAATACTTTCGGATTTCATTCCTATCTGTCTTAAGTTTTTAATGATCTAATGAGCACGTACTGTTAGTGCTTTATATTTTTATAAACGTTTATTTTGTTGATTAACGATTACAGATATCCATTACATATTACGTGTGTATAACTTTAGTTAATGTAGGTTTATGTTGCCGGAAATGTAAGAAATTTAGGAATTGTTTACAATTCCGAGGCTATTTAGGAAATGTATAAAATATTGTTTCAAAGATTTTTTAATACACTCATATCCTGAGAAATGTTTACATTTTATACATTTCATTACAATTGCCTGTAATACATTGCCGATTGCAATTTAAGAAATGTATAGATTTCCTAGGAAATGCGTCTAATATAATGTATTTCACACATTTCCGGGCGATTTTAGAAATCATATACATTTCCTAGGATTTGTATACAATGACGGATTTCAATGACGTCAACATCTGTTGTCATGTTTTTGATTCTACTCTAAGTATTATATATATACTTTGGTTTGATCAATTTCGATTAATTCCATCAATACGGTATACCATTGTCTTTCCACTTCCACATTACAATATTATACAGTCACATAATCTTGTACAATTGTTCTTAATTAATAAAACAATGTAAAATGCTGTAGTATCATCATTGTGGAACCATGCCCACTACCATTTAAAATTGTAATCAGTTTTGTGTTTGGATATATCTATTGGTGCAACAATTCTTTCATTATTTGACAATAATCCAATCAATGTTGGTCAATATTGCACATTTGACGATATTTATCACCGCAAATTTATCCTTTAATGTGGGGTACGCGATTTGCAACAATATGGAACTCGTTGGTAATATCATCGTTTACATGATAATGTTCGCTCATTAAAAATTGCAGTTTTATTAATGTTACTTCCACTAAAAATAACTGACGTCCGGTTATGTTTAATGAATTCGATTGTTCAATTTCAAAATTGTGTTTTCATCATTTTACAACAAAATCCGTCATAATCGTTCGTCGAATGATGTTTGTGGTGAGGTATTGAATAATATTGGCCGTTACAGAAGTTGTCAGTTTTATGTTTTTAATTTTGTTGTGTTGTAAACCAAAAGTTATTACGAAGAGGAAGGCTTTGCATTTTATTATTTAAATTTATGCGTTCAGCTGCCTTTGCATTCTAATATCAGCGGCGCTATTTGCGAAATGCTTTTGAAGCTTATGAAATACAATATCCATATAAAATCTTAAGAATTTTAAAAAATAGCAAGCAATTGGGGTGGTTTCCTTTTGAACCGAGTATTTTTAGAAAGGAAAGAATCTGAAGATTTTTAGAAGATATTTTGTCGTTGAATATCTTTTAATCATATGTACCTGAGATAAAAATGTTCCGTCTCTCAGAGACTCTGAAAGCGAGACTCGAGTCTCCGTCTCTCATCGAGTCTCTCTGGTGTCGCTGGGAGAGACTGTTAAAAAAACTGTTTAGCGTCTCTGAACGAAGACTCGACTCTCTCAATAAGTGGTGTCTCGATAGACATGGTTAAGTTAACATATTTCAGAGATCTCAGTCTTTCTACGAGAGACTGGAGTCTCTCAATTTTTTAGTTTAATTCATTCAGTCTCTTTGTGAGGGACTCGAATCTCTGAATTAACAATTTTATCGTTCGAGTCTCTCATACTGAGACTGTGAGAGATCCATAAAAACACCCAGGCAATAACTTAGAGACTGTGAGAGACGCTCTCAGAGACGCTGAAAGACTCTGAGAGACTGGAGAGCGACTGAAAATTTTTGTCTAGGATATAACGAGAATGTTCAGAAAAATCTCATTGTTTTTCGAATCTCAAAATCCAGTGAAATGAAAAATTTTTGAGATACAGAGGATTACGGGCATAACGACAACGAATGGACCACTGTAATTTCGTCGTTATATCCAGAAGTCGTTACAGGCAAAGTTAAAGAAGATACCGATACACACTATTTTTCAATTTCGAAACAATTTTCGCCTTTTTTTAACAGTAAATGTACATCTGGAAGTCACACTTATTCAAAAGTTTAATAAACACAGTTGCTACTTAGAAACAGGGGTAAAGGTCATCACACTTATTGACTATTTGTGTGAATGTAAACAAAAGATAAGAAAGCTCTTTGTGTCTTTAGCGGCCGACTCCGGACGCTATATCTGCATGAGATTATTAGGAATTTGTTACAAATGATTAAATTAAAAACGGTCGCTACACCCAAACTCGGCGTTACATCCGAAGTCGCTACAGCCACATGAATTTTATACTAAAGCATGCTTTAAATTCAAGGGACTTACATATGACGTCGCTATAGCACAATGGTCGCTGTAACCAAGTTCGTAATAAATGAAATCCACTGTATTTAAATTTAACAAAACAATAAATTTTCATCTGATTGTTGTTCGTTAATATGGGATTACAAGAATCAATATCCTCACGAATTAGCATCGATCTTTATCTATTCATTTTCACAAAAACAAGAAACTCACTTTGATGACATGTAGATTTTTTAGAATAGAATAGAATTTTAGAATATTACGTTCCAATAATGTACTTGGTTTATCTGTGTAAACAATTGAAAACAGGGAAATTCTTATAGAGTGATTTTTATCTAATAAAAAATGCAGTATGCTGAGTAGTGTCATCTAATATCAGAATCACTGCAGTCGCTCACTTACGTCTTTAATAATAAAATACTACTATCGATTTTTCTGCCTCCGCGGATCCATCCGTCTCCTTCTTGACTGTTGAAATTTTCGTAAAACCTTATTATATGTAGATGGAGTCGAATCGTCGACGAGCTTGTAGCTCGACAACACGGGCAATTTAAACACGAGTTCTGCATACATTATGCAAAATTTTTCAACACAAAAACAAAAGCCCGAAAATGTCTTAATCATATCCAAATCGGAACATCGTTAGCATATGAAGGCGGAAACAGTCCCTTGTTCTTCATGTATTATTCATAAACATTGTCTTATTCTTCTTGAGCCGACGAGAGGTCCTTAGAAAAATGTAAATTTTTAATTTTCAGCCGACGGCGTTATTTCCTCTACTAAAGCGTTCGACTTACGTCTCACTTGTATTGCAGGTGCGGGAAAATTCGCCCGCGGGAATACGGCGAACTTATAATACGCCCTTTACTGTCGCAATAAATTCTCGGGCAAGATCCTCGGGCAAGTGTGATTGTTGTTTACGTGCAATATTTAACATATTACCTTATAAATTTATCGGCGTTATTCAACATTACCTCTACGTTTTATACTCACAATGAACGTAGAAGTATATACAAGGAAGCATTTAAATGGTCACTTTAAAATTCAATACACAACAAACTCTCACATTATTCAAAGATTAACAAACAATGGCTGAACACGCACCACCCCCCCTTAGTATACTGAGCCATTTCCATAATACCACAACATCCGCTATCCCTAAGTATTTGTGAACTGTAATATTATGTAGGTCTTCTTCTCTCCCACTTCACCCCTACTTCTGGTATGTTTCTGACAGGCCTGTCATGACACTGAAGGTGATCTACCATCTTGTATCTCCTTTTCCTTACAACCTTCATTTCACCGAAAATGTTCTACCATTCCATATCTACTTTTCCTTAGTGACTTCATCGTAGTATCGACAGTCCAAAGATCTGTTGGACACACACCTCCATTTCTTCCTATTCTAGACTAATCTTTGTATTTCCATAAAACTACAGCATTCGACATCCCGAAATCCCCAAGTATTTGTGAACAGTAATCTAAAGTAGCTCTTTCTCGGTTCCTTTTCATTCATGCTTCTGCATCTGGTACGTCTCTTTCAGATCTATCATGTTCCCGAAGGTGCCCCACCATCCTGTATCTCCTTTTCCTTAGTGACTTCATCGTAGGATGATCAGTCCAAAGATCTGTTGGACACACACCTCCATTTCTTCCTATTCTAGACGAATCTTTCCATTTCCATAAAACTACAGCATTCGACATCCCGAAATCCTTAGGTATTTGTGAACAATAATCTTAAGTAGTTCTTTCTCTGCTTCCCTTCAGTCATGCTTCTGCTTTTGGTATGTCTCTTTCAGGCTTATCATGTCACCGAAGGTGCCCCACCATCCTGTATCTCCTTTTCCTTAGTGACTTCATCGTAGGTTCGACAGTTCAAAGATCTATTGAACACACACTTCCATTTCTTCCTATTCTAGACTAATCTTCGCATTTCCATAAAACTACAGCATCTGACATCCCGATAGTATTTGTGAACAGTAATCTAAAGTAGTTCTTTCTCTGCCTTCTTCCATGAATGCTTCTGCCTCTGGTATATCTGTTTCAGTCCTATCATGTCAGTTAAAATGTCCTGCCCATATCTCCTTTTCCTTAGTAATTTCATCATCGGGGCTCGT
This sequence comes from Agrilus planipennis, assembly GCF_000699045.2. Lineage (NCBI taxonomy): Eukaryota > Metazoa > Arthropoda > Insecta > Coleoptera > Buprestidae > Agrilus > Agrilus planipennis. Next base: position 1,090,392 of record NW_020438883.1, read on the forward strand.
CAGCCCAAAGATCGGTTGGCACGTACCTGTATTTCTTCCTATCTTAGGCCAATCTCCCCATTTTCATAAAACTAAACGTCCGACATCCCTAAGAATTTCTGAACAGGAATCTAATCTAGATCCTTCACTGTCCTCCTTCACGAATATTTCTGCTTCTAGAATGTCTAGCCCTTCATGTTTCCGAAGGTGTCCTACTGTCCTATATCTCTTTTTTCTTATTAATTACAACATTGGATCGCCAGTTTAATAGACGGTTAGACACTCAGCACCAGTCCTCCCTTATGTGCTTCTATTAAATCATTTTTTCTTCGACTATTTCTAATACCTCCTCAGTTATAGTCTTTTCTATCTATGGTACCTTCACAATTCGCCTTTAACGCAGATAATAGCTTACACATGATTTCTATTTATTAGATTCTTTGGTACATTTTGCAGGACAATCGAAATTAATTTCGTGTAATCCCTGGTGGTTTTGCAATTGGAATTATCATGTGCAGGCCTTCACGTAGCTGCTTCTAAATGACAAGTGTACCATTAAGCCTTATCTGTCTGACGACATGCGACGAGAGCATACATTGATGCATGAATACGGAGGCACATACGTCTGCATAATTTCGGAATTCATTGTTCCATCGTTGAATCGATATTCAATATCCGAGATATAATTGGATTGCTAACATCTCCGCGTTTAGTTGCAAGCATCTGCGAAAGGACGAGCGGCGACCACTTAAAATGAAATTATCCACTGGCTACTAGAGATAACAGCTAAATTAACAGTTTACAGGCAACTTCGCAGTTTCGGAAATTAATTAACGTGGTCGCTTTGTCCTGCGAGCGATTATAATTCCGAAAACACGATCAGCTCGAAAGGGTACATTGGCAGCATTGTACGGCATTTTCGCGACTTCTGCGTGTGGTTCAGTTTATCCCTCTGCATATCTAATGTTTCGAAAGTACGGCCAGAAATATGAAAACAAATACTTTGTAATTTTTTAGTACTGCATATTGATTTAGGAAATCCTTAGACATTGAGATTAAGTGCATCCTGAGTAACTAAAATACGATTTACAATCTTTTTAAAATGTTTTTCCGAAATAGATGTAAGCTCTTCAATAAGATAATCGGACTGGTTATTTTTTAAGAGAAAAACAGTTGATTTTACAGTTAGAGGTAAATCAGAATGCTATAAACCTTGGCCTTAGGTGACGCAATTACAAAACTCCGCCGTGGTTGATTTTCCTAAAAATATTAACCGTCACCTTTTACAGTCTGTCTGGAGTTCAATCTCCATCCCTGATTGTACAGAGAGGCACATGGTAAGAATTAAGTAAATAACAACCGAGTCATCGTTTTCTAAATGTACAGTACGAATGCTATATCTGAAAGTCCATGTCATTCTAAACTACCAATAGCAATAGACTTCTATAGAAGATGATATAGTACCACTTACTTTATTAATATTTATGTACTTAGCATTTTCGATTTAGTTGACGACTTATCGAAACAACTCATGATGTATCAGTGAGAATTCATTGTTAATCAAGAAATTTGTCGTATTTCTACCTGCTCTCAAATTTTAATTGATCTTATACATCTACCACCGACATCATTGTAGTTGTGCGTCTAAAAATTGAGCGGATGACAAGCGTTTTACTAAGTTTAATATAATTGTAATCGATTGTATACTTCATTTACTTTCTGTAGCGTTGTGTCCCTTCCAATGTCTTGGATGCGCGCTGGCAAAATCGTAGGTAGGGAGAAAAAAACTCATTATACTCTCGACTGTTGTCCATTAAACATACTTTTTCATACAGTACCTGCCATAAATTTTGTTCAATCATGAATAGTAGTGCGAGTCGAAAACTAGCGTTGAAACCTTTAATATGTCTTTAAATATAAATAGACATCTCGTTGATATTTTCAGTAGTAAATAGTACCAATAACAGCACATTTAAGCAATGCAATTGTAGTGGATAAAATAGTCAATTTTTCCGTGCAGTACTGTACAGATTATACGCTCCTCACCGGTTAAGAGTTTGACCGAGAGTTGTCTCCTTTCTTTTCTGGCCTAGTGCTGTTCTTTTCTACTTTGCGCCGGTCAAACTGAAGGTCACATCGCTACAGAAAGTAAACGAAGTATAGTTAGTTTAATTTCTTGCCCCTTTTATTTTTGATGAAGTGTGAGATATAATCTCTGATACCCAGTTGAAATAAATCAACAATTCCATTTTATTTGTGGTTCTTCAGTGCCTTCCTGCTTACAAATCCATACAACCTACTTAAATAAAGCATCTTGAAGGTTTCTTTTAAAGTATTATGTTAACAGAAAAATAATCTTTATATGCTTGTATATGATGAGCCTCTTCGGAGTCTCAAGCTCGAGCGAATTCAATGATTGTAGTTGTTCTTTGAGTTCTGTTGCACTGTAGATTAAACAAAATTTTTCGATTGCGCCTAATTCCCGGAAGAAATGGGAAGGCTTCCTTCTCTCGGCCAAGATGACGCTCCACTTCACTTGCCCCTTGTCGCAGAACAACTTCTGACTTTGTAGAAATTGCATCGCTACTTCACTGTCGTCAGTTCCCGGCCGTATTTGCTGTACTGAGATAATCTCTGGATGAAATCTCACGACTGGGCCTCGATCTTCTTGTCCTTTTGAACCCAACGAACCAGAAATAGTGTAATGTAGTTTAACGTTACGAGTTTTCGCAATGTACTTCAGAAATCCTGAATAGAAACCGAGTAACTGGCTGGAAACGTAATTGTTAATCTTTTAACATAACTACGATAATCAACATAAATGTGCTCCTTCTAACCAAAGCTGTTTATAATAATAGCTTAATAGGTAGATTTCTATTAAAAAAAATCGGTTGTCTGTAAAGTCGGTTTACTGACGATAGTTGAACGTAACAACGTCATAAGAAAATACTGATGGAATGATTTCATTTTTCAAAAGAAAATTTTAATTTTATTTGTTTGATAGATATTTTGTATGGATATAGAGAAGGAGGTAAATGGAAATGTATTATTGTATAGCAGCTGTCCACGCGGACGCATCGCTCACTCAAGTAGGAGAGAGACAGATGTCGAACGCTGCCGAACGCGGAGGCCGATTGTGCCTCTTTGTCGCTCGTTCCGCGCTCTCGCTTGCACTTCAAGCCTTAAATGGAACGCCTCAGAGCGAGGTAACGCCGCATGAGTCATGTTTTTTCGTACGTGCAGCTGGCTCCATCGAATTATAAGACGTTGTCACGTCAAAAATATACAAGTTTCACCCTCGTCCGCTTAAAACATTCTCGTCCATCATAAGAAAACTTTTCTCTCAATTTTCTACTTTTTAAAACACTCGCTAAAAGTGCTCATTTTCCCGTACTTCTGAAGTAAATAAAAGTGAAAATTTGAAAGAAATATTGCCAATATTCTTTTTGCGTTCCATTTCTAAAGTATAATTTACGGTTCCTTAAAATATGTGTAGATAAGAAGCCCTCGGCTGTTCGCCGGGTTAAAGTGGCGCATTCTTAACAGTTGAAAGAACTTTCAGTGATTCGAGCAGTGTCAGACCTCACCACCGCACACATTCCAACGAGAATTGCTTCTTTCGCGCGATTGGCAATCAGAATCCATTCCACGACTTTCGGCCCTTTGGAATTTGTAAACCCAAACAAATAAATGCTGGTCACGTTCACGATAAGAGCACATAACGCGGACGGGTCCGATAAGCTCGACACCACTCGGTTCACGAAAAGGGCAAATCGGCAGGTAATTCTTTCGCACGTTCCGATTAACGGATATCCCGAAGGTCGACACGGTTGATCCGGGAGGGCAAAAAAAATTGTACAGATACGTTTAAAAAATGAATCGGTGGAATTTTGCCAACAAGCTTCGCACTTATAATGACGCTTCTGCAATATTAACTAAACTAATTAGAGAATTAAAAATACTAATTGAATTGGTGAAATTAATTAAAAGCAAATAAAGATTTTAAAAGAATAGCTTTAGAAAACTTGGAAACCTTTTTTCATAATTAACAGCATAATCTAAAAGCAAATCTCTTAGTTCTTGCTGCAATTTATCGACTAAAAACCCTCCTCGAGTTGGTAGATCAACCTGGCGGTTATGACTACCGGGAGAGGATGGAAGAAGTTTGGGAAAGGGGAGAGGGTTGAGTGGGAGGTAAAGAGATGAGGGAAGAAGGTTGGGGAGATGAACTGCTAAGAAGGTGGCCCAACTCTGAAGGGAAGTTGGAACTGAGAACTTAACTTTTGGGTGATTCATTCCCACCAGCCAGTAATGCGGGTGGGCGGGCAGTTCCTTCGGACTACGCCGGAAGGTAGGGCGGAAGGCCCTCTTCAGCCTGCTTTCAGGAATCGTGGGAATGGTTGGGTGGTGGTTCGGGTGAGAAAGATGAGACGGACGAAATGAAGACGGAAGATAATGAAAGATTATCTGTGTAATATTACTGCCTCAGCATTTGCCTAAGTGATTCAAGGAAACCACAGAAAAACTTGGACCAAGGCAGCCGCCTCTGGAATCGAACCAGCGTCCTCTCGAATGCTAAGCAATGGTCTAAACCTCTAGGCCATGCCGCTCGGTTGGTACTGAGGAAAGCATCAGTTATTTATACAAGCCCCAGTACCAAGCAAGGGTTGGAAAAAAGAGGGGTTGGGAGTGGGGCAGGTAGAGAAGGGTAACGATAAAACGTTACTTACGTGGTGAAGAACTAATAAACAGATGACGAAAACGGATAGATCTTGCATGAAAAACTGAAGTTAGAAAAAAGAACGGTGATTGTAGAATAGAAAATAGAACACTCAGAAAAGGAATAAGAAACAGTGGGAAATAGATAAAAATTAGTAGGGAAAGAAACTACAACCGAATAAAAAATAGGAAGGTTAGAATTATTAAGGAGAATGCATTAAAAAAAGGTAAATAAGTTAGATTTTAAAATGGTTAAAGAAAGTGGTTGTGTACAAGTTCGGTTGTAGCGCAGGGGTAGGCCAGGTAGGCGGCATGGTAATTAGGCTTTTGTGACAATTACGTCACCGGGAAAGGCCGGTAATGCAGTAGAATATGAGAATAAATTTTGGGAAATATACCTTTGTCGTGATTGACATAAGTAAAGTTATCTACCAGATTTAAACTTCTATAACGTAGCTTTTCATTATACTATTTACAGTTAGTGATAATTGATAAGAAAATAGTGCATTTTTTTTTGGACTATGGCTTTGTAATGAGCTTACTTGAAGATTACATTAATGTATTATTTTTTACAAGAGATGGCGTAGTATACACCCACCGTTAGAGAGTTTCAATTTTCGTTGCTTCTTTTATTGAACAGGAATAAAAGAATTGTTATAAAGGCGTTCAAATAGCTGGAAACAAACGCGTCCCTATTACGTACAACGGACCGAATACGACAAGAAAGGAAAATATAAAGACGTACACCGAACTCAAACATCCAAGATATTGCTTTCAACCTCAAAGTTCTTTGCTACGTTCCTGCTTAAACTTCTATCGTTTCCTTTTCACATCGTTTTGTATTTCCGTTTCTTAGCAGCAACTTGTACCTACGTAGTTCAAATGTTTATTTAAGGTGCATTTGAAAGCACCTAAGAGAGTAATTTATGACTTTATGTGAAAGAGTCTTGCAGGTAAAACATGTTTTTTTAATATGTCGTTATATTCAGTAATTTAGCCGTTTTTGAATAGGCCGTTATAGTATTCGGAAAGTAGATTAGATTTCGTTCTTTCATATTTTAATTGTTACGATTTAGGTTATGTTAACGAAAAGCAATTCATATGAATTTATTTCAGAAATGGTTGGACTAATTTAGTTTTGAATAATTAAATAGTTTGTTGCTAATAGTATAATTCATGAAAACTCTTCTTTTTAATTTTTATCAAAATGGCGGGGCTAAGTCATCGAACATCTCAACGTGACGTCAGAGAGAGAGAGAGAGGTAGTTCGGGATCTCATGAACATTAGCTTAGGGTTATTGGTACAAATTGGTAAAGGCTTTCGTGGTTAGTAGATGAACTGAGGCTGTTCTGATTCGGGTCTAATGGCTGCCGTGTGTCCCTGAGGATCGGATTCCAAATCTGGTTGAGTCTGAGGGTCTTCTTCTTCTTGTTGGTTACTAAGGATCGGATTCCAAATTTTGTTGAGTCTGAGGGTCTTCTCCTTCCTGTTGGTTCCCGAGGATCGGATTCCAAATCTGGTTGAGTCTGAGGGTCTCCTCCTTCTTGTTGGTTCCTGAGAATCGGATTCCAAATCTGGTTGAGACTGAGCTGAGGATCGGATTCCAAATCTGGCTGAGTCTGAGGGTCTACTCCTTCTTGTTGGTTCTTGAGGATTCGATTCCAAATCTGGTTGAGTCTGAGGATCTTCTCCTTCTTGTTGGTTCCTGAAGATTGGATTCCAAATCTGGTTGAGTCTGAAGGTTTCCTCCTTCTTGTTGCTTCCTGAGAATCGGATTCCAAATCTGGTTGAGACTGAGCTGAGGATCGGATTCCAAATCTGGTGGAGATTGAGCTGAGGATCGGATTCCAAATCTGGTTGAATCTGAGGGTCTTTTCTTTCTTGTTGAAATTTTTGGATCTTGATGACCTCCCTAACCATCCTTCTAGCAATTTGCAGTCCATTAAAAGTATTTTGTTGTCGTCGTCGCTCAGTGCGTGTTCAACCATTCAATGTCCTAGCTGGCAGCTTGCTTTGTGCTCTTTGAGTCTCGTTCCATCGACCTCTTGGTGGTTCCTATGTAGACATTTCCGCAAGAACAGGGTATGCGGTTGACCTCTGAGAATGAAAGAGAGTCCCTTTTGTCCTTAGCTAATCTAATGGTCTGCTGGATCTTCTTCGTAAGTTTGAAAATGGTTCTGATGTCATATCTTTTCTGGATTCTGCGAATTCGATTCGTGACCTTTGGAACTTGTGATAGATATACTAGAGATGTAGTGGTGTCTTTAATCCGTTCATTAATCTCTCGATCTCCCTCTTTTTGTAAGCATTCTCTTCGAAGGTGTTTTTTAAGTGTTCGAGTTCCACCTGAAGACTTTCCGGTTCGCAATTCTTTTTAGCTCGTTCAGTCAGGGTCCCGATGATACCATACTTCTTATTGGGGAGGTGGTTAGATAAGGCTGAAGAAACTCGTCACTCGTGTTAGCGAAATGTTAGGAAGCAACTCTAACACACGACGACCTTTAGAATCAGAACAGTATCAGTAAAACTACATCTGTTTGTTGATTGCTACATCTTTACTTCATAAAAACATTGACCGTTACTTATTACAGTGGATTTGGAGCTTCGTCTTGTATAAAGGAGGTATATTGTTAACGTGCCATAACAGTTGCTTTTTATATCCATGATAGATGCGTATTACATATTTCTAGCTTAGTAAGCTGCGATTACTATAAACCTTTCTCTAATAAATCATGTTAAGCCGAAATCTTAGGTGCGTCTTTTTAATAGTTGTGAAAAATCCAGGTTTCGGTGTCGAGATTATAAAACTGTCACCTAAGTTGAGCTGGGCTAATTGCGCTCCCGTTTTTAATATAATGCTTGTAAGGCGCGGTTCAACTCCGCCTCTGAAGTAACGGGATAGCAATAACTGCGGAGTAAGCACCGCCCCAAGACATCTCGACTTTCGGCGTAATAATCACCCCTGAAATGAACAATGGTCGAAATAAATCTCGTTCCCAGACAGAAATTGCCCCTTTTTGCGGAAAAAGGAATTTAATTATCTCCACCGTCTTATATAGAATCTCGGAAGAGAAGCGAAGTAATCGTACACACTTAAATTAACACCCCGTGTCGAAATTCAAAGAATATGGACGAGCGTGGCATTATTAGAACTGCATGCTTTTTATTTGAAGAAATAAAGGAAGTAGAAGTAGTTGTTTATCCGAGTATTAAAATATTTGCTGCTCAAATTAATTTTACCATTGCGCAACTGAATCATGAGATTTAGCCCAGGCTGCAAGTCATAACATTCCATCAACTTTTGTTTCGGCTTGACGTAATCTAGTTAGATACTGGAATGAGTTTAGAGTTTGAAACAATAAAACAAATTTTTATGTTTATTTTGAGATATAGGTAAGTAACTACTTATACAGCAACGAATTTTATGATATACTAGTGACCCGCCCCAGCTTCGCACGGGTGCAATGCTGTTACTAAATGTATGTTTGTTTTGGTTAGATTATTATCGAAAAGGAAAAATCTTCAAAAGATACCCCCTGAACATACTAAATATACTCCAGAATGTCTTTATATGCAACATCCACAGTTTTTTTGTCATTAGACAATGCAAACCGGCCTCCCGGTCGGTACCGCCGCAATTTTAAATCTATAATATCTTTGAAAATATTCATTTAAATTACATGCTGTAAAGGGCCATATTGATCTATATTAAATGCACAATGTATTTAAGGTACTTAATTGGATAAGAATTAATGCTGTATTGCCTACAATCGTTTCGTAAATAAGTCATTATTTCTCATAAAAAGTAAAGGATAAAAATGGTTATTGTGGGTTATCCCTAAGAGATAGACATNGTATTAAAGTTGTGCCAGTGACAACAAAGAAGATGCAGAAAATTTGATTGAGAAGCTCATTACTGAATAGCTGACCAAACGAAAATAAAGTTTTATAGGTATCTACAACGTAAAAACTCATGATTTTTTTAGGGTAATATCTTGAAGCCGAAATGTGGATATTTTATGTTTTTCACATTTTTGCATTTGTGTAAATGTGTTGTGTGATGATAAGTTTTCCCCTAGAGTCTGTTTCATTTTTCAAAAGAAAATTTTAATTTTATTTGTTTGATAGATATTTTGTATGGATATAGAGAAGGAGGCATGTATGTACTTTGAGATATAACTATTTTAATGTAATTTTGAAAGATTATACAATTTAGAATAATCAGCTAATTAATAATTTAATAATATAATAATAACATTAGTCTACCTTATTAGATAATTTGGGAATGTAGAAATAGCAGGGAGCTATTGAGACGGTAAGCCGTCTCACCACCCTGCATCTTCATAATTTCGAATTCGAATCGCGACGCTCAACTTCACTGCCCTTCTTTTTTTTAATCATTGACTCCACCACTTAAACGGTTACTAGTTGAAATTTTTGCATAGGTGAAATAAAAAATATGTATATTTAGGTCGATTTGTTATCAACCCTAAAGCTTCATTCTCCTCATCCTGAGGGAGTCGAAATTATTAGTTGATAGACTGAATACTTATGCTTTATTCTCATGGCAGATAAAGTACACGAACCACTAGTGATGTAGTTAGAATTCCTTTGTATGTTCGAAAACAAGTGGATATTACTTCAAACACAACAGTCCTTGATATTTTGAACTTGCCATTTTGAGTGTAAGAAGATTACCTCACAGTGCTTACCTCTATACATATGGATAGGAAGACTTTATTCTCTACCATTTTACTTGCCGTTATTGTTTCGATATACGCGTATTTCTAAATAATTCTCATTTTCTAAATTGTTGCTTTCTTTAGCTCTTCAATTTATTCAAAGAAACTAATTTTGTAATTCACCCCAGGGGCTTCATTGCACCTATATTATAACCAGGGCTAGGGACCATTGGAGACCAAAAGAATATAAAACTCTCATGAGAACAATATAAGAATTGGCATTAATTTATTGTTCTGCAAACGTTTCGTTCAGCATGTCGGAACTTCATTAGAGCTGACTAGGTAATTAAAGTTAACATATCCTTTCGTTTATAACAATAACAAGAACCTGAACTTGATATAAGTATTAATATTCTAGTTGTTCATAATCATTTGGAGTCTGACCGTGATACATTTTATTAAACTCGTCAAATCCACCTGGCAACAATAAAAGGACTACGATTCTAATGAAAAATAGATGAATATATGTCGTTCGCAGAATTTCGTTGATTGTAGAAAGTCATCTCACTCGATTTTATTTGAAATTTTTAAACGTTTGCTTTTCTTTTTTGCAATTTTCGCAAAATTGCCTCTATGTAACAGTCAGAATAACATGTCAAAATTTAATTGAAACTGATCCAATCATTTCGGTTTTGCGTTGATCATCGTTCAGTTAGTCATGACGAGCTTCTTTATATGCAGGGTTCTTAAAATTGTATCTCGAGAGTAAAAGTTCTATAAGAAACATGTAAGGGTGTAGATTTACCAATTAGCAATTTTCATTGCTAAAACTATGACAAAGTTAACGATTGAAGAGTCGGGTTACTTTTGTCAAAGATACGGAGGGAACTGTTCGTTGATGTCCTGGCTGTGTGAAAAAGCAACCGGAGATAAATTGGCATTCATCCCTTCTATATACGTATAGAGATTCACTTTATCGTAGCTTTAGCAATGAAAATTGCTAATTGGTAAATCTATACCCTTAGGTACACTTTTCTTATAGAATTTTCAGCTTCTAAAATTTCATCACGTAATATTGCAAGTGGTTTTTTGGGACACCACTAATTTTTAGTAAAATCCTAATTACACCCTTGATTGACATTATTTTGATACGGTTCACGTATCGGACATAATCAATGGATGTTGTAATTGTATTGTATTTTGTGTGAGAAGCTCGGATAGGGTGTGGTTTTTGATAGCCTTGCTCTACTGTATCTCCGAAATTCGGCTTCGTTTTGGTATGCACCACGCGTTAAAGCTGACACTTCATAGGATTTAGTACAGTCGACAATTCGTTCAACCGTGGCTAGTTAATCTCTCATAACAGTTAATTTAACACACATCCATGATGGAACATGTGAGCGTGTGGGTGTGTATGTGCACGGGTGTTCGGTTGTTTTAGTCGTTGTAATTGTGACGCTTATTCCTGCTGCAATTTAGCGAATCGTTTAGTGACACAAATGGCTTTCGTGGCTTGCATGTAGCGTGTCAAGTTCGGTTCCATGGCGTTCTTAAATCAACATTAGATGTTCCTGTGTCGTGCCTTTGACAGATAAATCTATATTGACTCGATAAACAACGAATGGCTTAGGAGCTTTGGACGGAAAATGTAACGATCGGCGGATTAATAAATACACATCGAACAGAAAATTCATCCAACAATTTTTAGCTTACCGAACATGTTATGCGATACTCAATTTTATTTAACCAAAAGTTGTCTTTTTACATACACTTTTACATAAACAATAATTAATTCTCTTATACCTACCCTACGCGTCAATCCTGTAGTTAAATAAAAAATCGGTTGTCTGTAAGTAAAGTCGCTTTACTGACGATAGTTGAACGTGACAACGTCATAAGAAAATACTGATGGAATGGTTTCATTTTTCAAAAGAAAATTTTAATTTTATTTGTTTGATAGATATTTTGTATGGATATAGAGAAGGAGGTAAATGGAAATGTATTATTGTATAGCAGCTGTCCACGCGGACGCATCGCTCACTCAAGTAGGAGAGAGACAGATGTCGAACGCTGCCGAACGCGGAGGCCGGTTGTCCCTCTTTGTCGCTCGTTCCGCGCTCTCGCTTGCACTTCAAGCCTTAAATGGAACGCCTCAGAGCGAGGTAACGCCGCATGAGTCATGTTTTTTCGTGCGTGCGGCCGGCTCCATCGAATTATAAGACGTTGTCACGTCAAAAACACTTTTAGTTTACACACACATCCTCCCTTACCAATTCATACCATTGAAAAATGGAAAACCACTTCTCACATCTTTCTAACACATGCTTCAAGCTCTCTTCCTTTCACATTTTCTACATTTCTTCTTTTTCCAAATATCTACATGCTCTGCAGTCATTCCTTGTCCTAAATCTTACCATTACACTTATTTCCCACCCTCTTTTTAAATATCTTAACACCCTCCATATTATCTATGTCCACCACATATCTAAACCTCTCCATTTTTTTTTTAAATCCTGCCCTATTTCTCTGCATCTATTCGTCACCAATTCTCCTACCTTTCCGTTCCCTGAGCCACTTCCTCACATGCTCCTGCCTGATTTTTAAAATTTTTAATACTCTCTCTCTAAATCATATCTACTTTTTCCCCTATTTCCATTACCTTCTTCCTCCATATTTTCTTCCTTATATTCTCCTCTTCCAACTACCCTGTTTGTTGATTCCATTCTCTTTACCCAATCTTCCTTACATAATTTCTTACTTAAATCCCATAACCTTCCCATCATCTTCATTTTGACATCTTTTGACACCAGATACTGAAACGCATTCTAGGTTTCTAAATGATTTTATAAGGAATGTTGGAATTCCGTACATATAATACCTGATGGTACATGTATTTAAAAATGTATTTACACATCAAAAACACTGACTTAACAAAGGGCAAGTCCAGATAATCTATATACAATGACCGCTAGGCGGCCAATATTTTTACTGAGAAGTAGAAATCAGTGAACAGGCAGGGTTTCGCATCTGCACAACCCATGGTCAGGGCCCATGAGATCTTAAACTACCCATAATTTTGATTTGCTTAAATGGCACAAGACAACAAAATTTTCTCCGTGAATCAATTTTTAAACTTTTCGTATTCTATTTTTTACGAGTAGAAAACAAAACTGAAAATAGGAAGAATTTTCCGATTTGTGCTCGTTTTTGGACAGTACGTATTTCAAGATAGTGTGACGGCTGAGTAAAGTTGTGGCTTTCTTTGGAGTTTTTTTGGCTATGGATGTCGAGACTTTGCACACCCTTGATTGCTGTCTTCCGGAGAGTAAATCTCTGCCGATGTGGAACAGTTATTAAGCATGTAGGTCAAAAGTTTTGAGAACTAGCCGCGGTTCGTAGAGCAATAAAAAGTGATTTATAAAGACAGTCCTTCAGATATATTCGAGTTTACGTGTAGCAAAAGGGAACGAATCGAACTGCCTTGCTTATGACATAATCATTTCGGAATTTGATTTATCGGTCCAAGTTAGAAGTAATGAAATATTGTCCTTCATTTGTCATTGGACACAATAAATAAAATGGCAAGATTTATGAAGTACAGCGTCTCGTTTGAAAGGACGAAACGAACGCCCTGAGCCGGAAAAAACGACAAGATCACACGCTCAATGTCCACTTGGGTCTTTCACTATAAATCATTCACGGTCCTCCAAAATTTTTCTGCCTTCATCCCATGAATTTTATATAAAGACTATTATTTGTTTTCTGCTCGAAAAAGTTCTCCAGGATGCTAACAACAACGCGACGCTCTGACTTATTGGCAAAAAACCAGACTTTCACCAACACATACCTAAAGAACAGTTGTTGAAGAAGATGTAACTGCACTTAGAAGACAAAGTGGAAGGTTTCTCAGTTGAAATTTATGCAGAGTTTGACCAAGTTCGTTACTTTTGAGGATGAGTTGATGTTTTTTCAATTTTACTAAAAAAAACCTTTTGGGTGCTCCACTCCCATCAACTACTAATGCCCGTGGGCGGGCAGTCCCTCCTGGGAATAAAAAATGAAGACAAAAGAGAGTGAAAAATTATCTGTGGAATATTACTATCTCAGCATTTGCCTATGTGATCCGCAGAAGATGGATCCGGAATCGAACCGGTCTCCTCCCAAATCTTAAACAATGGTTTAGGCCTCCAAGCTTACCCCTCGGTTCTGATTTTACGAATCATGTTGTCTTGTATATTTGCGACAGCTCTTTATTCTTTCGACATCTTCAGACTAATACTATAATACTACTGCTACTGTAAGATCGGTTGCCCACGAAGCCAGTGAAACTGAGGTCGGAACGACGACAGTCAAGCAATGAAGATTGGGCACGCATGTAAGTGTGATAATACCTAATCACAATATGATCCGATCCGAGTGGACGATGCATGCCATAGATACGATCGGCTTATGTCTTTATTCTTTTATCTATTAACAGATGTACGATGGGATATACATGTGCTATAGATACATGAAAATTCTCTTTTAATACTCGGTATATGGAATTGAAAATGTCCTTTCCCGATTAATGTCAATGTAAGGATGCACCCAAAGGCGATGCAGCCAACCCCTACGTCTTCCTTATTACACAACTGCAGCGTCCTCGTCACTCGAAGTGGACATTTTGACTAAATACGTTAATTTCGCTCAATCTATTTTTTATGGAATGGAATACTTATACCGATCAACGTCATTTCAGTGGACATAACGAAGTATTTACGATCCCGTTCCGTCCGGATCACTTAACTTCGATCACTCTCATAATCACCCGACTACAGTTCAATCGGATCCGTAGATAATCGGCCAAATCCTCTACGAATTAGTTGAAATTTCGTTGTTCTTAATATTGAGAACGACGCAGTCAACGAAATATCTACAATTAAAAATAAGGCTTTCAATTAACGTTCACTTTGCTGGTTTATATGTAACTTCATTTACGCCATTATTCTCATTTTTTATACATTGTAACGTTCCGTTGTTATCATTATTACGGTCTGTAGTTAAGGTAAATGAAATTTTCAAAAACAGCTGCATTTTTCCAATATTTCAATATGACAAGGTGATTTTGTTTCTGTAAAGTTTTGCGAAACATCAAAGAAGATTCTTTGTTTTAATAAGACGTTCTTTGATCTTTCAGCTACCTACCGTTAAACATTAAATGCTATTTAATATTGCTGAGTCAATTTAAAGACGCTTCTATATTTATGGTTTTACAAAATGTCAAGCCATTAAATGGGTTGTCAAGTGGAAAATTGAAATGGTAAATGAAGCGTTTATAATGGGAAAGACTCGTCGACTTTAGGGAACAGAACAGAAAATTACAGTCAGTCGATTTTTAGGCTAAAACGTTACTTGAATTTTTAATGTTCGCAAGGTGGATTTTCAGAAATAAATGGAGATATTTGTTGATATTACCCGCTAATTATCCTTTACAGAAAATTGCAAAAACACGAGTAAATAGAAAGAGAAAGTTCTTTTTGCCCTAACTTTTCACAAATAAGTCTAACTTATTATTATTCGTTTAAGTTCCATTTGAATTTTTTCTGTAGTACTACCGTATCAAAAAGTATTTTATTGTTGAATATTTATTACATAAACTAGTTCTTCCCCCTTATAAGTCACTGTCAGCTCGAAACAACTCGAAAAATTGCTCGAAAAACTAATTTTTAAGGAGTTGTTTATAAATAGGTATGCAACACATCGTACGCTTCAGCATAAGAAATTGCTGATACTAACCACATAATACCAGTTCGCCCTGTGCTGATAGCACTCATAATTTCTTTTATATTTAATATTCACTTTTTTTAAGTAGCTTTTGTAAACAAGAAACGGTATAATTCATCAAAGCAAATAAATTTTGGTATTGTCCTCAGCGAAATGTATGCATTCAGATTTCGTGAATATTCCAGCATTTTATTGCATTCGTCCATCTTAGAGGATTATCTAAATCTCAACATTATTTTAGACGAAGAGGGTTGTAAACATTATTGCTCTGACGGACGTGACCATATTTATTAATAAAACGGCAGAACTTCTTGTGAATAATGGTTTTCGTTTCATTTCAACAATAACCCGTTGTATGTCTCACAATTTCCCAAATTGTTTTACTTTCTCAATAACAAGTGTTAAGTAATTCGGTTGTAAAGGGTTTTTATATGACTTTATTTGTTGTATGCATATTAACATGATAGTGTTAGTTTAAAGTGATGGTATGCGTCATGGGAAGTCCTTCGTCAGTGTAAAGTTACGACATGTTTAGAGATGAGGATGCGGTAATCGCAAGCCAACTAATTACGATAATTTATGGGGGTTATGATTAACGAGAGGGGTTGGTTTTCTCAAATTTCAGATAAACCAGCTCTGGCTCCATTGCGGTCATTCATAAAAGAATAAAAGGCTTCCCGGGGGTTGTATATTATCGTTTGTAAGCCAAATTAACTTGAGAACAAAAGAAACGTATTCTGCACGGAATACAATGACTTGGTTCGGCCAGGCCAGTTTATTATAACCGTTGGGGAGGGGCGAGTGCGTGTCTCCTTTGACCTCGGTCTTTCTACTCGGGACTTTTTCAGGTCAGCAGCCGGACGTTAATGCCACAATTCTAAAGCAGTCCATAATACCAGCACAACATATTAAATTTGAAGTTATTAAAAAAAAGACAAAATCGTTAATTAGAAACTAGCAACGATCAAAGTTTAACTTTTTTGGAAAGCTCAAACTGTTAGCGAGATTGAAGACAATAGAAACATTTATTTAACTCGACTGTATTAAACAAATCCATAACAAAAATATTTAAAAAAGCTGGAACATGTTTCGATATCCAAGATGTCATCTTTAGTTAGAGCCCGTCTCCAACTGGCGGTGATAGTATAGTTAGTTGCACATGTCACCGAAAATGTATGACATCCGTCATTGTATACAATTCCTAGGAAATTAATATAATTCCTAAGATCGCCCGGAAATATGCGAAATAAATTATATTAGACGCATTTCCTAGGAAATCTATACATTTGTATATATATTATAGGTAAAACTAAATAAGCAATAATACAACAGGCTGTTTGGAGATGTACCTATATGCATCGGAGACGTCATTATTTGGTTAGGTTATGTTGCAGAGGTGATAATGCTGATCATTTTCATATGTATATGTTATTTTATTCACAGAAAGTATTAATTTTATACATTTCCTAGTACAATATCGGAATTTCATACAATTCCTAGGAAATGTGTACAATTCCCAGGATATGTGTGTATTAAAAAATCTTTTATAGATTTCCTAAATAGTCTTGGAACTTTGTACATTTCCTAGGAATTGCATACAATTCCTAAATTTTATACATTTCCGATAGCACATATACATCATCAAATTATTACTGAAGAATGTTAAAGGTCAAGTATTGCACACGAAGGGCTTATGCTTAGGTTAAGGTAAGAATGGCATCAAGTATTATGCACTAGCGGTAAAGATACCCCCTTAGGAAAAATTTCTATTCAATTTCCATTAAAAAAATGCCATTAAATTACTACTGATAATAAAAAATGGTAATAAATGGAGAATTGCCAATGGGATTCCCATTCCCGAACTCAATGGAAATTCCATTGCTGAACTCAATGGAAATTCCATTGCGTTCCATTGGAACTTCATCAGCATGCTTTTTTCCATAATCCATATTATTTTGTTGAGAATTTGGTTCTTCAGGTACCTGAACCAAGGCACGTGCCTGGATGTCTGGCTCTTCATCATTGTGTTTAGATTTTTTTTCACTTGCTTCTGATGAAACTACATCACTCTCACAGATGACTTCGGCCTCCTCTATATTCTGGCATGGTTCAAAATCATCAAACAATGCTTCTAATGTAGTCTTTTTCACTTGGGTAGGGGTTGTTTAATAAAAGGCTCCGGGTAGTTGAATACATATATAATAAACATAATAATGAATATAAACAGCAAACAGCAAAACGAGTAACAAACAGGAACTAAATATATACAACTTATATACAATATTCAATGTATCGCGTCTTCCAAAATACAAACGTCTTCGTGTAATCACCATAAATACGTCTTCCATCTTTTTTAAGCAAAAATGCTCAACGTCTAAATGAAATATACCGTTTTAATCAAACATCTTACCACCTTGCTTGTCTCTCACTCTACTGCCGTGGTGGTCCCTCACGTACCCCCAACATACACGCATAGGTAAAACTAGATTATTGATTTTCCACCACCTAATTGGCAATATCACTACTCTTGTACCTGGGCAAGCAAAAACTGTATCGAAAAAGGCTTATAGTATATGTGGCCAGGAATTATATTGTAAATGGAAACAATTATTTTTCCATTTATGCCAAATGGTTTTGAATGGAATTTACAAATTTTCCATTGATTCCCATTGAACTTCAATGGAAATTTTTCCTACGGTACCGTCGAAATTTAGATGGATTACGGTCAGTTATAATCATAATGGTGTATGTATTCTCATCGCGTTGTATCATTTTAAAGACATTCGATAAAATGGAACAATTTATCCTTCTCTGACTACTACTATTACTGCATCTAGTATAAAGTACATGCATTATTTATTAATTAAATGGCGATCGTATATCAAAATCGAGACAGAAGCTTTTACAGCGAACGAACACAATGGGTGCAACTTTAGCACCACTTAAATCAGTAATGACTCTTGCAGCCACTTAATGCTACGTCGTAAATTTTTACCCCTCGCGAACTCTGGGTCGAGCCACCATCCGACGCCACCCTGCGCCGTCTAGGATCTATCTTCTGGTGCATTCCATTTGGATGTAATCGTACACATTCCGTTATGAACTCGTTAAGGACAAAGTATTAAAGTTGTGCCAGTGACAACAAAGAAGATGCAGAAAATTTGATTGAGAAGCTCATTACTGAATAGCTGACCAAACGAAAATAAAGTTTTATAGGTATCTACAACGTAAAAACTCATGATTTTTTTAGGGTAATATCTTGAAGCCGAAATGTGGATATTTTATGTTTTTCACATTTTTGCATTTGTGTAAATGTGTTGTGTGATGATAAGTTTTCCCCTAGAGTCTGAACAATGGGATCGGTTTTGACAGATGAGGTATCATGAGATTCGTTAGGAGTGAAAATGACACACATTGGGTATGTTAC
Organism: Agrilus planipennis; assembly: GCF_000699045.2. Taxonomy (NCBI): domain Eukaryota; kingdom Metazoa; phylum Arthropoda; class Insecta; order Coleoptera; family Buprestidae; genus Agrilus; species Agrilus planipennis. The sequence goes on from NW_020438883.1 coordinate 1,108,963, forward strand.
AGAATTGTCACTATACCGGCCGCCATCTACGGTGATGTTAATCTCAAAGATTTTTTCTGCAGTATCAGTCATGATTAAACTCGTCGTATATTAGAGCTAGGGCCTCTGTTTGATGTTTTAATCGTAAATAGTAATCATCGTCAGTGTAATAAGTAGAGATATGCAATATGGTTTTTTTGAAAGTATTTAAATACAAAATACAAATACTTTTTTGATTTGTTATTTCAAATGTAAAATACAAAATAGATTTCCCTTTTG
>NW_020438883.1:1109673-1130881 GCF_000699045.2 Agrilus planipennis
AAAAAATGAAAAATTAGTTGAAAATCTCGTTTTTACTTGATAATACAATGATAATATTTATAATTGTCTGAAATAAATGCAATTTTAAAGTTTTAATTATTATTTAAACATATTAAAAAGTTTTACGCTCATTATTAATAAAGATTGAAACTAAATATTTTTTTGTTTCGAAGTTGAAATTAAGGCATATTCACTGCCAAAAGTCAGTTAAAAATTTTCCATATTATTCGTTATTTCTTATTTTATTCAAAGTTTTTGGTCAAATTCCAAACTCTCAAACCGTATACTTTTTTTTTTAGTACAGATCGTATTTATTTACCTCATGATATGCTGCAAAATCTAATTAATCACGAATTTCTAATTTTATGTACTCTTGTCTCCGATTGTACCTCCCAAAATAAAATATTTGTTAAGAAAACCTTGCAGGCATTAACTCAGTTTTTAAATATTGGAATTTTTTCTAGACTAATACTAGTGTTTTTATTATATCACCAGCTGGAAAAATCGAGTACGATTTATATTTTTCTGTTCTGAGTGATTGAGATATAGTTTTTCTATCTTTATGTTATAGTTTCTTCAGTTCAGTAACGAATAATTCTCTATATGCTTCCCTATTTGGCTTTGTCACTCGTTTTAATTGGAAGAAAGACACTTCTGCTTCTGGTGATTCTCATGATACCTTTCTATTACTTTCTGCTTCTATTAATTATTTCTTTGATAAAAATACGAAACTGAAAAATTATGTTTAAGACATATGCCAGTGTTCGTTTTGGCGTCTGCTTCAACGTATAAATATATCTTCTTTTTAGAAAAAGTTTTACGTTTCATAAATCAGAATGAACGATAAATATGTCCAATATACATTTTATATAAGCGTAATAACAGTCAGCATGTTTGTTATTGAGTAGCAGCATCGGGACGGAAAAACGAACGAATTTATTCAGACAGCCGAGAAAATATCGCGGAAAAGAAACGCAAACGGTCGGGAGGCAATGGGGCATGAAACTTACAACAGGAGCATTTACTGAGGTGGAATGATCAGAATATACGAAACATGTGTCAATGCTGCATGCAGTACATACTTAAATAAATACTTAGTTTAGTGAACGCACGTAAGGCTCGGAGATTATGTCAAAAACGGGAACCCGTCGCGTCGGACGTGACAGAAAAATATTAGGTGGCTGGCAAAATTGGACTGTGATGTATGACTTGTCACCTTAAGGCAGAAAATTACTTGACGTGGTCGGATGATTTGCTTGCTTTATGGAATTCTTGTTAACGTATGTACCTAACTGATAACGTGATAACCAATCTCGTAAATGCGAGTGGAAATTAAATTTATCTTATTTGTTAAAAAGGAAAACGATAAACAGTTGCGTTTCAAGTTTTCTAATAACACATCCTGGTTATCTCTTTTCATTATTATACTCTTACCGATCTTACACAACCTGATTCTTCATTTGTAGTGTAACTTAAAAAATACCCTTTTAAAAAAAGTCAGACACGCACATCCATTCTTTTCTATCCTGACCCAAGTTTCACATTTCTCAAAAACTACAACATCCTTTTGCAGAAAGTTTTGAAACTTTAGTGTCTTCTAAACGGTTGAAGTTGGATTTCTAGGTAAAGGTGATTAGGGACAATAGAATAAAGGTAGAAAGGAAACAAAGGCATGCAAAGGATTAGAAGTTGATATCTACAAAAAATTTATATACAAAATATTTACACGAAAAATACAATAGACTTCTTTAGTGACAAAAGTACAAGAAGTAGTATGGTTAAACCTAGAGGGAAATGGGAAGTCTACTACTACGTCCATTTCCTATTTAACAAAGCCGGATTTTTATCTACCTCTTTTTACATTCGTGAGAGAGAAAGGGTATAGAGGCATACTTCTTATCTCTTTCTGCTTCTGCTTCTGCTTCTGCTTCTGCTTCTGCTTCTGCTTCTGCTTCTGCTTCTGCTTCTGCTTCTGCTTCTGCTTCTGCTTCTGCTTCTGCTTCTGCTTCTGCTTCTGCTACATCTCTCACTAGGCCTTCGTGTCTCATGTCTCAAAAGGTGTTCTACCATCCCATCTCTCCTCTACTTTATTGCTTTCCATAGCGTCCTATGACCTTTTTGAATTCTCCTTGTTTTTATCCAAGGTATTTTCATCATCCTTCTATAACACTATATCTCTTTTAACTTTCCTTTTCCGTCATGCCTATCGTCCACATTTCACATCCGTACAAAGCCCTACTTTAAACATACCCTCTTACGAACGATTCTGTGCTATTATTTATTTTATGTCTTAGTCACTTTTTTCACCCTGAGTTATCTGACCCTCCCTAAATATCGAAAATCAAGGATTGCTAGTTCTTTTCCAATTATACATATATGTATGTATTTGCTCTAACTGAAATTCACTTTTCTTACATCCCAATAGGTATTAAATAACACTGTACAAAATGCTAATGAAAATCGACGTTCTATTTGGCTGCATACCAAAACATTTCTTAGTTGCAGATTTTCTTAATGTCTTCTGTATTGCTGTTGTAGATGTGAGAGTTACAATGTACAAAAATAGTTTTCCTCAATAAAACCGAAAGCCTGCTAATTTGCCTGAATTAAAGGCCCGATGTTTATGTAAACCGCAATATCGTGTCCCTAATTCCGTAATTACTGTTTCGTGTCTTCGAACCGGGGATTGTTTTAAAAACGTTTTGCATAAGTTGTTTTTTCTTCGCGCTGCATAATTGATTCTTTAAGTAGGACCAACGGCGAAACGCTTGATCTCGCGCTTTATGTTTACAGCATCTTTCACAGCCCACTCTCCATTAGCATCTCCTCAAAATAAAACCTCAAATTGGCTGTTAGCGGTGGAAAAACCGCTGCGCCTCCACGCGCCAGCCGACCGACGGCGGTTTGGACTCGACCAAAAGAAACGGCCGGCGGAAGTCGATAAACAAACCAGCTGCTTTAACACCTACTACTCTAACACATTAATATTATTATTAGAGCCTGTTAACGAAAATAAAATAGACACTTATTACATCATCAGCACACCTCCTAATACATTAATTATTATCAAATTGACAAGTAGCTACTAAAAATAAAATTTGATACACTAATAATATTGCATATATACTCTACTACTCGTTAAGTGTAAAAATAAAAGTAGACGAGCTAATCAAATATATTTATGTAGATGGCTTAAAATGCTTTTCTTGTTACTTTCATTTTTACGAAAGCTATTACTTTTTTATAATGGAGTTGCTCATCGTCTAAATAAAAAGATTCTATTGTAGCACATTGTCAGAGATATAAGGAGCCAGACGATTTCTTTTCAATTTCATTTTCGTTTATATTTCACTTAGGTGACATCGCTTATATTTGTCAGTTGAACCTTAAGTGTTTTTTAGAATTATCTAATATAGCGACTTCTTTTTCGTACGTTTTTTTATAATGAGGTAACGTTTTGTCTCCATTGTTTGTTCTGAGTCTGGAATTTTACCAATTGTTAAAGAAATCCGGCTCGAAGGACCAAACGGCTCGTCTAAATTACTTGTTTAAAATGAAGTATTTGTTCTATTCCCGCAAAAGAAAACTGGACTATAATCTTCGTATCTTGCCGCTTAAACGATTAAAACTTCCATCTTCCATGGAACATTATGTTGAGGGATAACAACACGTTTTCTTTTATCACTGGAGCGTCGGGTCTTCAGTGGATGTACCGACATCGATCTCCGTCGTATCGTTCGCGAAGTATTTAGCCACAATACTACTGTCGTTTCTTTGTCCTACGATTGCTAACGGATGTCATCTACACGATAAATTGTGTTAGAGCAATGTCTGGTGACGTTTAATTTATTACGAAGGCCGTCCTGACACACGGGATCCGTTCCGTTTTGCGCTATCTGTCATAGCGAAAGTATGTTCTTTCTAAATCTTTCGGAAACGGAAAAACTTAGATATTGTTAACGGACTCGAATCATTAATGTTATCCGAAAAAAAAAATGAGTAGAAGTTTTTACGCTGAGAAAATTTGTTCTAGGTGTCTACCAAAATTGATAAAAGAGCGATGACCTTTATACTTAACAGGCTTTCATTATTTCTGAATTAAAAGAACTTGTGGAAACAGGTGCCGTTTATTATCATCATCACCATAAGGTCTTCAGCCTGTAAACTAATGGCTAACTCCACGGAGCTTGTCGGAAATTCAAATTTTTATCGAAATTTTAAGTGACCGACTATGTTCTATATGCATCTACATTTTGAATTTAAAATAGCAGCAACAGTGCCAGTCAATGACAAAATAAACTGAATTTTTAACAAAATCTTTTGGCCAAAAATTCGCGCACAATCAACGATGTGAACAGCGGCGTTATCAAGGTACAGAAGCGAATTTTTTTTTCACGAATCCGGGCGTTTCTGGCGGATTTCTTCGCGCAAATTGCACATAACTTACAGGTAATATTGACCTTACTGACCGTTCTACCCTGTGGCAAGAAATGATGATGAATTACACCCCTGCAATCGAAGGAAACTGTAGACAAAACTTTCACATTCGACCTACCTACCTTGGCGCAAATTTGGGGCGTCGCAGACAGAGCCCAACAGCTCCTTAGCAATGTTAATACGATGCTGTTTTTGCTTGAAATTGTGCAATTTTGGTACGAACTTCGCGACGACCCATCTCATTCCCAAATCATTGGTAAAATCGAATTGTAGGAGTCGGTCGATATCTTAAGATCCTTAGCAACTTCTCTAACGGTGATTCGACGATTGCCCACTACTATTTTCTTCAGTTCATTAATGTTTTAACTAAATTAACTTCAAAATGACCGAACTTGTCGGTATAAGTGAGGACATGAGTACCAATATAATGCCACAAAGAATCGAAAATCGAATATACGTAACTCACGGAAATTCGTCATACTTTTTGAATAAACCTCGTACAATCACAACCAAAATACTGTAACTTACAAACTAACCGAAAATTCATTCGTTTATCTAATTAGGAGACTTCAACATGACTCATTTATTGTTTATTCGTATTGTTTGGATCAAATAAAGAAGAAGCCGAAGCGTCTTCTCATGTTTTCTTTTCCTTCCATGATATTTTTACAGCTGACCACGTCAGCTCAGTAAGAATCGAAATAATGGAGAACTGCTGTAGTTGTTTATTTCCATTCATTCGCTTCCTAGAAAAATAAAAATTCTCTCTTGCTGAAAAACTAATTTGTTGTATTAAATCTATTTCATATACACGAACTTTAATGCTGTATTAGGAGAACTGAAATAACCCCTTAAGGAACTTAAGGAAGGGGATCCCATAGAGCACAATATTAGGGAGAATTGAATGGAGTTACATTTTTCAAACGGATGAAATACCAACAAAGAATTAAATTTGACAAAAGTATCTAAAAATTTTCGCAAAAGTTAGCAGCCTCGTATTTTTGCAACAAGTGGAAATATAAAAAAATATTTGAAGTAGTGCCCACTAGTACTAGTGGACTATGCCGGAAGGTAGGGTGGAAGGCAAAGGAATCGTGGGAATAGGGGGGTGGTGGTTCGGGTGAGAAAGATTAGACGGACGAAATGAAGACAGAAGAGAATGAAAGATTATATCTGTGGAATATTACTGCTCCAGTATTTGCCTATGTGGTCCAAGGAAACCATAGAAAAACTTGGACCAAGGCAGGCGGACCCGGAATCGAACCGGCGTCCTCTCGAATGCTGAGCAAGAGCCATGCCACTCGGTGCGGGCAACTCCCGTCCCTCCGCCTCATTACGCCACTCAGAAGAAAACCTTTTCGATATCCCTTGTATAATAATGGAACATTAGTTTTTGTAAAGAAAGTACAGCGGTTCCTGTGAAGTGACATAACCTGTCACAATAAAAGCTGTACTGTATACGCCACAATGTAACGCTTTCGTTTTACTGACAGTCAGTAGTATTACTAGGTGATAATTCATTGTATAGGAACGAACAGAAATACAATAATGTCAACGCTGTGCAATTTACGACAAAACATTTGTTTTTGTACAAATGGTGGTCGTTAAAGAACCGATTATATATGCACATGTCTACGAAAGCTTTAGAGAAACGCTTTCGCTTGTCCTGACATGATTAAAGACCTAGGAGGCACATGGTACATATTGTAACATTATTGAGAAATTGGGCGTGGACCAATTGTTATTATTATTAAATAACATTCGGAATGTATGTTATGCTGCATACAAAGTTTGTTATGATTTACTTTCACCTTCCTTGATTAATATACGGTGTAATCTGCAATTTTCTAGGGTTAGTTTGTATATTAGGCTTATGCACTATATCTGATCAGTGCTCCGGAAGTAACACATTCCACATGTGTCTACCATGTCCGCATATTCTGCATGGGAATATATTTGTTTCTCGTTTGATATTTTTACACTGAACTTATTTTTTTTGTATTTTGTGGTATCAACAGTAACTTTGCCAATCGAGTAGTGCAATTGACCAGTCTGTGTACCAGCTGTTGGGAAGGTCATTAGTAGGTATGAGTGTTTGACGCTTGCGACAACAAAGATCGATAAGATAAAAGCGGCTGCCAAACTGGCAAATGGGGTACTTTTTATATGTATACTTTTTACACCACAAGTTTGCTCAGGATGTTTTAAATGTTATTTTTGAAGATAATTCAAGTTGGAACGAATTTTCTAGTACGAATTTTATTTATTTAACGGTTATTTATAATACAGTTACTTATATTAACCTGCTACTTATTTATATCGCATGGTATTATTAATGCTTATGTACTCGTCTCTGTATTTATGTCACTCTGTAATTCACACTGTTTATTTAAAACACTGATCTACGTCTATTGTCTAGAGGTCTATTTATATTTTTATCGAATTCTCTCGAACACTCTTCTCCAGAATTTGGAAACTCCGATTGTTAAACAGGCAAAATGCATCACTTAAGCTATGATTTTTTATCCTTTGCGCCTTAAGTGTAAAAGTGTTAATGGTGACTCCGCCCTGCGATATCCTTTGCTTTATGTTTACATTAGTTCTTAGACTACTAAAAGGTTACACTTAGAAAATTTGTTGCAATAACGAAGATTGCGAAAATTAGATTTTACGTTACAGTTATCATGTTTTCACAATTACCCTTTATTACCGGGAAACTTTCACGTATTCATAACTTAATCTTCAGATTTTATATTGCAGTTTATGGCAAACGTTAAATAATATAAGAAAATTAAAATCGTGTTTGTTGATAACTTTTTAATCATACTAAATTTAATGAAAATTCCACCAAGAATGTACTTTTATTTATTGCCTACCGCGGCCACTAAACTGAGGTATAATGAAACGACTGGGATGGGGTTAATTTCCGAGATTCTTTATAGACCAGTTTGCCACATCGTTGCATTTTTATATTATGCGAAGATACGTAATTATATTTACTCATTATTCTCAAAATTGGTCCCTACAACTTTAACAAACTGAAAATTAGCGAGCTCTCCTCAGTTCGCGTCAACTTTTTCAAAAAAGAAAACTCTTACGGAGTTCACCCAAGTTTCCAACGTTTGCCCGTTATAAAAAGTTAGATGCAGTTCTTTCCTTAAATTTTCTTCTTTGGCAATTAAAAGCGCATTGTTGGAGTAAATTCGGATGTTAAGTAACAATGTAGTAGACTCGAAGTTTTTGTCGTAATTGCACAATTCTGATTTGCGATGTTAATAAGGCAACGGCTTACACACACACGAGCTTATCTCGCCGAAAGGCCGGGTCGTAGACTTGAAAGTAAATTTGGTGTAAGAGAATCCTGTGACTTTAATTAGGTCGTCATTTTTCACGTAAGCGGCACGGCATCGCAGTAGGCCGTTTTCAGCTAGCGGAATGTAGTCAATTTTTTGGTCTGTCTACTCCACTTGGAAAAGGGATTACCTCTCCAGTTCTAATTAAGTGATGCTCGTTGGATTAACTAAGCCCAACTGATGTAAACTGAGGATTAAACGCTACCGGGATACTCGATCCGTCGGTTCACGTTACCATGGAAATTAGCTACAACCAACGTGAAGATCTGACAACGTCAATTTTCTAACCATCAACCTCATCCATACGAGATTTCTAATTGACGCTAAATTACGGTTTTGAAAAATATCGATCTTTTACGGGAGCAGCTGTTTAAAAAGTTAATCGAGTCGGTAGTTTTTTGGTTCTAATTGATGTAATTAAAATTTGTATTTACTGATGTTTATCGAAATCAATGTTGTCGTTTTTTAAAGATTCTTTAATAGATAAATATTATCCCTTATATATATAAGGAGTAGTAACGATATAAAGCAGAGGATAGCGCAGGGTCGAGTCGCCTTTAATAACAATAAGTCACTTCTATGCTCGTGAACGGTTAATTTAGAAATTCGAAAAAAGTTGGTATAAGTGTATGTTTGGAGCGCGGAGCTGTCGGATGCAAAACATGGACGGTGGGCGCTGCGGAAAAGAAAAGGTTAGAAGCGTTCGAAATGTGGTGTTACAGGCGAATGATGAGGATACCGTGGATAGAGAAGATGAAATGAAGAGCTATTAGAAAGGATAGGAGAACAGAGGACTCTATGGAAGTCAATAGAAATAAGCGAGATAGGTTGGTATAACACCTTCTCAGGCATGAAGATCCACTCAGAGTTAGGAGGGATAGAGGTAGACTTAGATTAGATTACTGTTAGCAATTAGTTAAGAATGTGGGATATTCTAGTTTTAGGGAAATGCGAAGATTAGCTCATAATAGTAAAGAGTGAAGGTGCGTGTCCAACCAGTCTTAAGACTGACGACCTTATGATGATGATGATCCCTTATACGTTACACTCTGAATCAGAGTTTTATGAAAACTTAAGAACTGTACGACCACCATTCAACTAGAAAATCCCACATCTTTTACTATTTGCGAATGTCAATGTAATGTAGATCTAGAAGTGTCTCCTAACTTCTTTTTCTCAAACGTTTGAAACTGGCCCCTCACGCCTGAGAAAGCGTCCTACCAACTTATCTCGCTTATTTCTTTCTAACCTTGTCTGTATCCACGATATCCTCATCGGCACATTCTGAACGCTTCTAACCTTTTCTTTTCCGCTTCGCCCATCGTCCACGCTTAACACCTGTACGGAGCTGTGCCTCAGACATATTTAACAAACTTTTTCGAATATCTAAATAAGCATTCTAGAGCACAGAAGTGACTTGTTTTTATTAAAGGCCATCGACTATGCGCTATCCTTTTTTTACATCTCTACTGCTCCTTCCATCTTGAATTATCTGACTTCGTTATGAATACCGAAAATATGCGACTAATTTTTCGTCTCCTATCTTTATATTCAGTCTTTCCCCATTGATTGTCCCCTTCCATGCCAATATTGTTGTTTTACTTTTATTTATTTTCATGTCATCCTTATTAATATTATAAATTCGATTGTGAGATTGTTTATTTATTACCATTTCACGATTTATATACTCAACCTATCATTTTAAAATTTTGTACACACATTGCCCGAGGTACAGAAAGGGATACAGGATAGATAGCGATATGAAAATTAGTTATTGTGGTCGTCGATGATTTTAGGCGAAGATAGTAAATTACAATAAACTAAATTCGTTCCTGTTTCCTTTATGTATATTTAATATTAAATACACGTACACAGAACCGTTATAACTGTTGCTTTCAAGTATATTATATACTTAATTTTATATAAGTATGTAGAACTCCGCCGGAGTGTTAATTAAACATTTTTTGGGTAAATGAAGATCAACAGTGTTCAGAGTTTGGAGTTGCTTTACATTCCGTTGCTGTTTAATGGCAAAAGATTCTGGATCATTGAATTTCTCATGACAGTCTCTGTTCTGGTGTAATGTATTCAATTACGGGATTACATCGGGAATGTTTGTGTAAGTAGATGCTTGGAGTTTATCTAATTTGGAATGGAACGGGAAACAGGCTAAAACCACATCATCGTAGTGTTCTTTTTTTCCTTCTTCTTTTGTTGGTGACGGTAAGAGTTTAAACTCTGACGGGAGTAGAGTTAAATTTGCTTAACAAAACATGGAGGCTTCCAAACTAAACTTTCGTAAACGAATTAGGCTCGGAATTCACGGCAAAATAAGCACACTAATTGCCAGCTGGAGAAATTAATTTAAACACGAAAGGAAGCTTCAAGGACCATCATGTACGTACGTGCCTTAATTTTCAATTTCTATTTAAATTGGCTTTCCGCCTGTTTCCTTTACACCTTGACGAAACTGAGCCGACAATCGTTTGATCATTCTTCAGAAATCTAATTGAAAAGTTTTCATTTCAAACGCTCCGAGTTCTACTATAGACCGAAAAAGTTAGCAGCCATACTCGTCAAAAATCCTCTCATCACTCACTTAAGAAGCAAAATTAATTTTTTGTTTGTTTACGCAACCGAAAAGAATAAATTAAATAACAAACATCTTCACTTCGCGTTCTGATTTAATACGAACGCACTTTCCCGAAATTCTCATATGTCAAGGTAAATGAATAAAGTTGGAATGTCTGGCTGTACGTTTCAAATATTCTATTTCAGAGCTTACGATTTATTCATCCGTCGAAAATGAAATTTAAATAACATTAAAGAACGTTAAGTAAGCTCATAATGGTTCGAAAGCTCTGCGTCACTGTCGTAAATAAAGACCTATGTAAAAATTTTACGTTAAGACATTGTAAACAATTGCTGTCAGCAGTACTATACATGGTTTTTCTGAAATAAGTAGCAATCTTTCAGGAGGTGATAGGGAACCATACAATAAGAAAATTAAGTAAATGTTTATAAGCCCGAAAGTTAACAGTTTTTGAAAAAACGTAGTTGTAAATACAGGCAAATCTAATTCCGGGCCTGGGGGAAATGCGACTACGCAACGCCGTATTCAATCGACTGGTAGCTAGCATCGGTGTTGCTTATGTTACACTCAACTGCTGTTTTGTTGATGTTTACCATTAGCCGATCGACAAGCGCTAACGTTCTCCGTCGTTGTAGCTACTAAGCCCTTATCTCAACTCGGTGCATAGGTACACAGACCTACGTTGCTAATTCACGCCCAGAACCGGCTTCGGATTGTAACTTGTGGTTTTCTTTCAATTTTTTTGTCTGATAATCACGCTGCTATACTTACCATGCGATTGCCTGTTGCATCTAGTTGGCACCCTCCAAAGCTTGCTACTTATTTCAATGAACAGTAAATTTTATTGAAGTTTTCTTCAAACTTAATATTTATATATATATGAAACACTTTGAGATTTATAATAGTTAGATAAAAGTATATTCCGGTTGGGATAGCGATAATGCTTTTAATGTTTGTTGTGGTAAGAAAAAAATATTTTCGTTATTATCCTTGTATGCATGTAGGTACACAATGTGAACATCAATAAATTTGTTTGGCGCAATCCCATTTTGGAATGTAATTGCTGATATCGTAGGATAGTTTAGTTGTTATAGTCGTGAACGTTTTCGATTTTTATTGCACGATAGCGTCCGCATGGGGAATCCGAATCCAATGAAAAATAGCGTGTCGTAAAGCACGTTCGCAAATAATATTCAGACAATTGCGGAAATTCAGCGGCTATTTGTCTGGATTTATGTAGCACATCACTGGCAAATACATAACAAATCGCTGTTATTTTTCGATTTTCCAATTCAATCTAACCCTCTCTTTGACTGTTGTCGCTTCGATGAGTTACTGCCTGACCTTCTCAACTGCCTCGTTTTCGAATGAAGATCGTCTATCTTTGATCCACCGCGAAAATGTTTCAAATAAACTTAAGAAGAACTGAACGTTCTCTTTGCTATTACATCTAACACACGCAATAAGTGTAAAAGAGTTAGATAATATATTAGAGATAGGTGGTCTCTTTGCAACCTCAGGAGTTCCCCAAGGTTCGATATTGGATCCTTTATTATTTCTTATATTTATTAATGATGCTGTAAATGTATTAGACAGTTCACAAAAGATTTTGTATCCGAATATAAATATAAAGGACAAATAGTTCGGTAATACGTTATAAAATAAAATAAAAATGAAGTATATACTACGTGTGACAAATGGAGCTAGGTACTCCAGCAATGTAAGAAAAAAGAGAGTTTAAGTTAATTAAGTTTTGGAGTTTTATCTTTACTTACAATTAGTAGTATTTCATGTATGCAGCAATAATAAAAATTTGCTTTAACCAAAAATTAACAGCATTAGAATTGAAGCATTTTATAGAATACTAAATATCAATTTTAATGCTGTTACTTTTAGATTGATACATTCAGTTTTCTATTCTCATGGAGAATAACTCATTAATACGCTTATCTAATTTTTATATCAAAACGATTCCTGTAATACAGCACAAACAAGATAATACAATATCCAGAAGGTGTGGTGTTTAAAATATTATTTAGTTTATCCAGTTGTAACTCTGTCTACAATCTGAATTCATCTGCAGATCATTTCTTGTAGTTTTTGTTTTGTTTCGTGTTCTGGACGATATTAAACCCTTATGAGATATCTTGTAGACCAATAATGTTGTAGTTTATTTTAAAACGAATGGCATGGGAGCGGTAAAAGCTATTTTAGGATTCTCATCCGACTGTATGCTATCATCATAAATCTTGAATATGACTGTTAAAATCCATGTAAAAATATCCTGATATAGTTTATTTTTGACATGTTTTGGTACATGAATTCAAGATCTGCTCCGTTTACTACTGTATATTTTTACAGTAGGTCTTAATGATTATTACGAATACTTTAGGGTCCAATAAAAGAGTAGCGTGTTTGAAAATATTCGTATTCTGATAGGAATTTAATGCCATTTATTGCTTCTGTCTAAAATTAAAAGAAAGCGCATTTGTTGTTTCTTTTCGTTAGCGATTCTAAATATTCACCTAAAAATTTCCAGGACATTTCCGTTGACAGGAACTTCCTTTTAACGGTCAGCTCCTGCTACACGTTAGTTCTCTATTTTTTGTGAATGTGGAATCCGCTGAAACGAACGGTCTTAAATTATCCACCAACTTGGCACCTTGTGTGTATCCTTTCTTCGTCGTGATTCCCTCTACCATCCACCAGAAAGCTTGGTATTTCATCGAAGTCCCAGCGGACAGCTGTCCACATCGTTTACAAACTGAAGTAAAATTATTTACTCCAGTCAATGAATCTCGAAGTCAACCAGGTGTTCACCAAGTCCCACCAGAGTTAATTTAAGTTCGTTGATCCCCATTTCATTCACTTAACACAATATTAGGAACGTCTAGTAGGTCGTTTTATGTTTTTGAAAAACATTTGAAAATAAATTTTGTACCATACAATCATTATACCATAATATCTTTGAATCATAGGGAACGTAGCCGTACTACGTGACCTGTCAAGGGGGAGGGATCTTCAAAAATAGCACACTTGATCACAGAGGCGGGGGGCATAGGTTTTCATCCCCTGACTTTGTAAATTTCCATTGTCTTGTAAGTTTTCCTACAGTGCTGTGAATTTACAATTCATGTTACAGTAGAACCTTGATAACTTAAACCTTGATAACGTAATAACCCCTATAAATTCATAAAATTTTGTGTTCCCTTCCCCACGGAGTCCAAAACCTCTATTACATAAAATAAAGACCCTCTATAATTTAAACGAATAATTTGGGCATCACACCTCAGTAAGCAGTGAAAAGTGGGTTGAATCGGGAGAAAGTCTTCTTAGCTTAAACCCTTAGTACCTAAATAAAAACCTCAATAACTCAAATTTTACGTTTCCCTTGGTCTTTATCTTATCAAGGTTCTACTGTTCTAGGAATATTTCTAATCCACGATATCGATCACCTGCGGCTATTCTTTCATAACAATACGTAGTATTTCAACATCAATTTTAGTTTTCACTCATTATTTTGATTTATAAAGTTACACACGTATCGTAGGTAAGAGAAGAAAAAAAAGTAAATTATGTAGCTCAATTTACAGGAATAAAGTGGGATTGCTGGGTTCTCTCAATATAGTATTCCTTATTCAGGAAAACGTTCTCTTGTTTGATTACCGAGTGCTTGCCTATATTAAGAAAATTATTTGAAATTATATACCTACAGCCTAAAGGGAATTATAAGACACTTTCAGCTTGGCTTCCAATTAGCTTGAATATCACTTCGAACGTTTCATGTATAAATTCGCGATAATGCTTCACAACAAAGTTGTCCTAAAAGGATGTACTTCCGCATCACATACGACATAGACGTTTGTTTACATCATGATACTATGGGTATCTTCCTACCACAATTAATTTTGATACGCCAGGCTTTTTCAGCTTTGACAGTTGTTCCTTTCAAGAATCGGTCTCAAAATAATGTGCTTCTCAAGAAAATTAGGGAGTAAGTAATTTGATTGATGTAAAGGTACCTTCTTCTGATTGAGTGACTGATTAACCAACGCTTGGGTGTTTTCATTTTGCTTGTAAACATTCCAACAGCAAGCAAAAGTAGTAAAGGTTCCTAAAATTGTAAGGAAATGGGTGAAATCATTACATACTATAGTACTTTCCCGCTGTCAGTCCCTGTATATGCTTAAATCTTTAAAACTGCGCAACGGATTTTGATGCGTTTTTTTTTAAAAGATAGAGTGATTCAAGAGAAAGGTTTATATGTATAATACACGCATAATATAGTAAGGAAACACTGATAATTTTAGAAGTTTCTAATGTGATGTCGTAAATAAACACATTTTTTTGCGCTTACATTGCAAACGCTGGCTGAACCCTACGAGATAGATCAAAATAATGTACTACAATATTGTACACCTTAAAACGGTCTACAAAAAAGTCCGCGATGGTATATGTCTGTCTCTTAGCGATACCCCACAATAACCATCTTTTATCCTTTACATTTTACGAGAAATAATGGCTTATTTACGAAGCGATTTTAAGCAATACAGCATTAATACTTATCCAATTAAGTACTTATAAATACATTGTGCATTTGATATAGATCAATATGGCTCTTTACAGCATGTAATTTAAATGAATATTTTCGAAGATATTACAGATTTAAGCTGCAGGGAAGGGACATAGCGGTTCCAGCGGTACTGGCCGGTTTGTATTGTCTAATGTCAAAAAACTGTGAATGTTGTATATAAAGACATTCTGTAGTATATTTGGTATGTTCAGGGGTGTCTTTTGAAGATTTCCCCTCCTCGATAATAATCTAAACAAAACAAAAATGCATTTAGTATCAGCATTCCACCAGTGCGAAGCTGAGGCGGGTCGCTAGTAAATTACATTAGACATATTTCCTAGGAAATCTATACATTTCCTAAATAGCAGTCGGAAATGTATTACAGGTAATACTAAATAGACAAGTTTAGAGATGTACCTATATGCATCGGTGACGTCATTATTTGGTTAGGGAGATTTATGACAGATTGGTATTTCTTTAATGGCCTTGCCTTGGTTGATATGTTAGATGTTAGAATAATGTGACGAGGTTATCATTGTTTCAGCAAATACGATGAGCTTGAATTTTTAGTAATTGTAGAGTTGATAATGTTGATCATTTTCATATATATTCACCTTCAAACCTAACCTAACCAAACAATAACGTCATCAATGTATATACAACAGACAATCACACAAGAACCGCGTAAACACAAATAACTCTGATTCTCAGCTTATACTATATATTAACGTGTTTTAAACATTTTATTCACAGAAAGCGTTAGTTTTATACATTTCCTAGGACAATATCGGAATTTCATACAATTCCTAGATTTTATACATTTCCGATAACGGATTGTTGGTATTGCGGCACAACCGGTATGGTAGAAACGTTCCAATAAAAACGCTCAGTGTAGTATAGACCATCACTAAAAAAAAAAAAGAAAAACCAATCCGATTTTAGCCGATATCATGGCAACAAAGTTGAAGTCGTTGGTTGTCAGCCAAGTTATGAATGAAAGCATCTCTTGGTGGATTACGTGTCAGCTAGGTCGGCAGATGTACAAATTTATAAATAGTTTTGGGTCTGATGGCTACAACTTGTGGAGAAGATTCGTATAAATACATATTGTACATAGATACACAGATACGTAGGTATATATATCAACAGCCGAGTAACGTGAATGAATGAAAATTGATGCGAACGGAAGAGGACCGTCTTCAGTGGAATTACACATACATATATAACATCGTTCTAACGACTCCCGGACCCGTCATGAACACTTGCGGCCTAGGGCTCAATCTATAATTTATCATTCTAATTCGTTTGCAAATTGATCATGTTCGCGTAACCGAGGGTTAACCCGGTTAGAATTAAGGCGATAATGTTTGTTCAACAAAGTGGAGTGGCAGCGGTAAACAAAAAAGAAAAAAGGGGGAGAACTGATGGATGACGTTCCCCAGTGAACACTCTTCAATAAAACGGAAAAAAACACGGGATTTTACACAAAAGCGAAATATTTTTACTTGGATTATCCGAAAAACATTCCTCAAAAAAAAAGGAAATGCTTTGGTTACCAATCTTTATATGTCAATTTTCAGGCGATATATCTTATTAGTAGCACGCTCCGATGTTTTCGGAAATTTTTCTTAACTCTTACTTTTCCAACTTTAACTTTCTTATAATTTTTTTCTAATCTAACTCTAATTTTCTCTAACTTGAACATAACTAGTTGCATTTAGGAGGTTTGATTAGGAAACTTGTGCAGTATTTTAGAAAATATTGACGTCAACAGGGGCGGGCTAAGGCCTAGGCAACCTAGGCACATACCTAGGGCCCGTAATTTTTGGAGTCCCAAAATTAGGTTTTTACTTTTCTAATTTTTATAATTNGCGAAAATTAGATTTTACGTTACAGTTATCATGTTTTCACAATTACCCTTTATTACCGGGAAACTTTCACGTATTCATAACTTAATCTTCAGATTTTATATTGCAGTTTATGGCAAACGTTAAATAATATAAGAAAATTAAAATCGTGTTTGTTGATAACTTTTTAATCATACTAAATTTAATGAAAATTCCACCAAGAATGTACTTTTATTTATTGCCTACCGCGGCCACTAAACTGAGGTATAATGAAACGACTGGGATGGGGTTAATTTCCGAGATTCTTTATAGACCAGTTTGCCACATCGTTGCATTTTTATATTATGCGAAGATACGTAATTATATTTACTCATTATTCTCAAAATTGGTCCCTACAACTTTAACAAACTGAAAATTAGCGAGCTCTCCTCAGTTCGCGTCAACTTTTTCAAAAAAGAAAACTCTTACGGAGTTCACCCAAGTTTCCAACGTTTGCCCGTTATAAAAAGTTAGATGCAGTTCTTTCCTTAAATTTTCTTCTTTGGCAATTAAAAGCGCATTGTTGGAGTAAATTCGGATGTTAAGTAACAATGTAGTAGACTCGAAGTTTTTGTCGTAATTGCACAATTCTGATTTGCGATGTTAATAAGGCAACGGCTTACACACACACGAGCTTATCTCGCCGAAAGGCCGGGTCGTAGACTTGAAAGTAAATTTGGTGTAAGAGAATCCTGTGACTTTAATTAGGTCGTCATTTTTCACGTAAGCGGCACGGCATCGCAGTAGGCCGTTTTCAGCTAGCGGAATGTAGTCAATTTTTTGGTCTGTCTACTCCACTTGGAAAAGGGATTACCTCTCCAGTTCTAATTAAGTGATGCTCGTTGGATTAACTAAGCCCAACTGATGTAAACTGAGGATTAAACGCTACCGGGATACTCGATCCGTCGGTTCACGTTACCATGGAAATTAGCTACAACCAACGTGAAGATCTGACAACGTCAATTTTCTAACCATCAACCTCATCCATACGAGATTTCTAATTGACGCTAAATTACGGTTTTGAAAAATATCGATCTTTTACGGGAGCAGCTGTTTAAAAAGTTAATCGAGTCGGTAGTTTTTTGGTTCTAATTGATGTAATTAAAATTTGTATTTACTGATGTTTATCGAAATCAATGTTGTCGTTTTTTAAAGATTCTTTAATAGATAAATATTATCCCTTATATATATAAGGAGTAGTAACGATATAAAGCAGAGGATAGCGCAGGGTCGAGTCGCCTTTAATAACAATAAGTCACTTCTATGCTCGTGAACGGTTAATTTAGAAATTCGAAAAAAGTTGGTATAAGTGTATGTTTGGAGCGCGGAGCTGTCGGATGCAAAACATGGACGGTGGGCGCTGCGGAAAAGAAAAGGTTAGAAGCGTTCGAAATGTGGTGTTACAGGCGAATGATGAGGATACCGTGGATAGAGAAGATGAAATGAAGAGCTATTAGAAAGGATAGGAGAACAGAGGACTCTATGGAAGTCAATAGAAATAAGCGAGATAGGTTGGTATAACACCTTCTCAGGCATGAAGATCCACTCAGAGTTAGGAGGGATAGAGGTAGACTTAGATTAGATTACTGTTAGCAATTAGTTAAGAATGTGGGATATTCTAGTTTTAGGGAAATGCGAAGATTAGCTCATAATAGTAAAGAGTGAAGGTGCGTGTCCAACCAGTCTTAAGACTGACGACCTTATGATGATGATGATCCCTTATACGTTACACTCTGAATCAGAGTTTTATGAAAACTTAAGAACTGTACGACCACCATTCAACTAGAAAATCCCACATCTTTTACTATTTGCGAATGTCAATGTAATGTAGATCTAGAAGTGTCTCCTAACTTCTTTTTCTCAAACGTTTGAAACTGGCCCCTCACGCCTGAGAAAGCGTCCTACCAACTTATCTCGCTTATTTCTTTCTAACCTTGTCTGTATCCACGATATCCTCATCGGCACATTCTGAACGCTTCTAACCTTTTCTTTTCCGCTTCGCCCATCGTCCACGCTTAACACCTGTACGGAGCTGTGCCTCAGACATATTTAACAAACTTTTTCGAATATCTAAATAAGCATTCTAGAGCACAGAAGTGACTTGTTTTTATTAAAGGCCATCGACTATGCGCTATCCTTTTTTTACATCTCTACTGCTCCTTCCATCTTGAATTATCTGACTTCGTTATGAATACCGAAAATATGCGACTAATTTTTCGTCTCCTATCTTTATATTCAGTCTTTCCCCATTGATTGTCCCCTTCCATGCCAATATTGTTGTTTTACTTTTATTTATTTTCATGTCATCCTTATTAATATTATAAATTCGATTGTGAGATTGTTTATTTATTACCATTTCACGATTTATATACTCAACCTATCATTTTAAAATTTTGTACACACATTGCCCGAGGTACAGAAAGGGATACAGGATAGATAGCGATATGAAAATTAGTTATTGTGGTCGTCGATGATTTTAGGCGAAGATAGTAAATTACAATAAACTAAATTCGTTCCTGTTTCCTTTATGTATATTTAATATTAAATACACGTACACAGAACCGTTATAACTGTTGCTTTCAAGTATATTATATACTTAATTTTATATAAGTATGTAGAACTCCGCCGGAGTGTTAATTAAACATTTTTTGGGTAAATGAAGATCAACAGTGTTCAGAGTTTGGAGTTGCTTTACATTCCGTTGCTGTTTAATGGCAAAAGATTCTGGATCATTGAATTTCTCATGACAGTCTCTGTTCTGGTGTAATGTATTCAATTACGGGATTACATCGGGAATGTTTGTGTAAGTAGATGCTTGGAGTTTATCTAATTTGGAATGGAACGGGAAACAGGCTAAAACCACATCATCGTAGTGTTCTTTTTTTCCTTCTTCTTTTGTTGGTGACGGTAAGAGTTTAAACTCTGACGGGAGTAGAGTTAAATTTGCTTAACAAAACATGGAGGCTTCCAAACTAAACTTTCGTAAACGAATTAGGCTCGGAATTCACGGCAAAATAAGCACACTAATTGCCAGCTGGAGAAATTAATTTAAACACGAAAGGAAGCTTCAAGGACCATCATGTACGTACGTGCCTTAATTTTCAATTTCTATTTAAATTGGCTTTCCGCCTGTTTCCTTTACACCTTGACGAAACTGAGCCGACAATCGTTTGATCATTCTTCAGAAATCTAATTGAAAAGTTTTCATTTCAAACGCTCCGAGTTCTACTATAGACCGAAAAAGTTAGCAGCCATACTCGTCAAAAATCCTCTCATCACTCACTTAAGAAGCAAAATTAATTTTTTGTTTGTTTACGCAACCGAAAAGAATAAATTAAATAACAAACATCTTCACTTCGCGTTCTGATTTAATACGAACGCACTTTCCCGAAATTCTCATATGTCAAGGTAAATGAATAAAGTTGGAATGTCTGGCTGTACGTTTCAAATATTCTATTTCAGAGCTTACGATTTATTCATCCGTCGAAAATGAAATTTAAATAACATTAAAGAACGTTAAGTAAGCTCATAATGGTTCGAAAGCTCTGCGTCACTGTCGTAAATAAAGACCTATGTAAAAATTTTACGTTAAGACATTGTAAACAATTGCTGTCAGCAGTACTATACATGGTTTTTCTGAAATAAGTAGCAATCTTTCAGGAGGTGATAGGGAACCATACAATAAGAAAATTAAGTAAATGTTTATAAGCCCGAAAGTTAACAGTTTTTGAAAAAACGTAGTTGTAAATACAGGCAAATCTAATTCCGGGCCTGGGGGAAATGCGACTACGCAACGCCGTATTCAATCGACTGGTAGCTAGCATCGGTGTTGCTTATGTTACACTCAACTGCTGTTTTGTTGATGTTTACCATTAGCCGATCGACAAGCGCTAACGTTCTCCGTCGTTGTAGCTACTAAGCCCTTATCTCAACTCGGTGCATAGGTACACAGACCTACGTTGCTAATTCACGCCCAGAACCGGCTTCGGATTGTAACTTGTGGTTTTCTTTCAATTTTTTTGTCTGATAATCACGCTGCTATACTTACCATGCGATTGCCTGTTGCATCTAGTTGGCACCCTCCAAAGCTTGCTACTTATTTCAATGAACAGTAAATTTTATTGAAGTTTTCTTCAAACTTAATGGATGTGAGTTGTTCTAGTTTTAGGGAAATGCGAAGATTAGATCAGGATAGGAAAGAGTGGAGGTGCGTGTCCAACCAGTCTTCGGACTGACGACTTTATGCTCTATGCCCTTTTCTGTGTCCTTGACAATGTGTGCACAAAAATTTAGAAATCCTTAATTGGTAGATGAAGAGATTTTTAAGCAAAGTTTTAGAAAACTTTCAGTCTTTCGTTTTGTGTCC
>NW_020438883.1:1130929-1153061 GCF_000699045.2 Agrilus planipennis
CGTTTCAGTTATAATTATGAAAAACGTGATTTTCATAATTATTACTGAAACGTAAGAATTCACGCAAGTCACTTAAAATTATTAAATTTTAACTTATCATTGGATTGGAAATTTTCTTTGGGATGAAGAATGATAACCTTTTTGAACTTTTGAGAACAGATTCTAACAATCTTATTAAAACATTTTTGTTTTAGTCAGTAAATAAATGACAATATGAAGAAAAATTTCCTTATTAAAATATGCACGTATTTCTCACTAACGACAAGAACAATACCTATGGCCTTTGAACTGAAAAATTCGTTACATGAAACAGAAGCAAACGTTTCTAATATAAGGCGGATTATTATTATTGTTGATATTGTGACTAACTGGAACAGATAAGATTCACCTTCTTTGTTCGAAGAAAATAAAGAGAAAAAGGTTTTCAATTTAATTAACGTAACAGCTCAAGTTAGTTTTCAATATGTCGACATATTGGAAAGATCCACTGTGAACATCATCTATCAGTCTTCTTCTTTTTCTTTTTCGTTTTATTTATCTCCGCGACATACAAATACCTGCTATCATTTTAATTCCATTTCAGCAAACACGGGATCACTGAGGCAGGCTCAGAACGCATCGAAAATCATTTCTCGAGGAAAATTGCTAAAGGAAAGCTATAAACAGCTTTAATTCATTTTCAAGCGCTCCATCGTCTCTTTCAATATCGGACTCAATCCAAATTAGAAGCAGGTCATTAGGTATAATAATAATCAGGTAAAAACAACATGAGTTTTTAAATCGATGCCGAGGATATTTCTTAAACAAACAAATTATGTGGTAACTGTCAATAATCAAGCGACGGAGTGGCAAGATATTTACTTTAGTTTTATCTGTTTTAACAATAAGTTCTTGGTCAACATTCTGTCAAAGCTGTCAGGCATAGATTTATTTGTTCTCATCAGCACCCCAAATACAGTTCCGATCGAATGTCGATCAACCTAAATTACTGCTGCTGCTGGTGGTCAACAGCGAGATTGGTAAACAGAAATATAAAACCATGAATAGAGCAGGGTCGGATCGGTTCTAATAAAAAGAAATTAGTTAGGTGTATATTTGGAGCACGGATCTGTATGGGTGTGAAATGTGAAGGGCGGGTGAGAGGGGGTGCGGCAAAGGGAGGATGTTAAAAATATCGTGGAAAGAAAAGGTTAGAAATGAGAAGGAATCAGAAATAGAAAGAGTTAGAGACATATTAGAAGCAAAAACAGGAGTTAAAGGGAACATGCCTAGATTAGATTATTGTTTTTAGAACGTTCAATGGTAAACACATTTTCAGTTTCTTCATTGTCAAAAAAAAGGCTCGACAAGGTGCAAGGTAGTCTCAGTAATGGTCTTTAACCGAAACAATTGTCTAGTCCTATTAATAATAATAAGCTGTCAATCTTAGCCAAGTATTTTTATTCTATTAGAAAAAACTCCTGAAATTTACCACAACGAAATTTTTTGGTCCAAAAGATATTATAATACGTATGCCTATCTCTTCGGTACAAGGTATTCCTCTTGGCTGAGTCATTGGTAGCCCCTTTAGAAATGCAATTGTCAGAATTTAATAGCCCATTAGCATGCATTGCTAAGGGTGCTCTCCTCTTTTCCTACTTGGAACAATACCATACATCCATACGTTGCACTCGTTATACATGTAAATGACTGCACTAAAGTCATTAATACAAAATTGAGGCATGATTTTACGACCGTATAAATTTTCGGCTTAGGCGGCGATGATGTTAAACAACTAACCAATAAGATTTTAACAATGGAGATATATTTTCAGAAATTAGAATTTTCTGACGAATCGCGAGTCGTACAGTGGTTAATTCAGACGTCTCCACCAATATTGCCGGTGGCACTGTGCCAAGTGTATTTATTTTAACGGTTGCATTGAACCGTTTCCTTGTTGTACCTTTACGACGTGATGTTAACATATAATGACGATGCAGAGGTCGTCGTTATAAACAATCGTCGAACATAAAATCGATCGAGATCTGTAATGAAGTTAAAACGGCAGTCGTTAAACATTAAACGCGTTGTGAATGAAGACTAATCCCAATTACAATGTTAACCAGCTACTTAATATCTACCTGTATGTTTTAATGACTAGTTGTACTTAATAGTTCGTTTGGACAACAGTGCTTTTAGGGATAATTTTTTCATAACCTAATACCGCTGGTGGTCACAGTTCGACCAATTGTATCAATATTAGTGATAGGTAAAAGTAATCTTGACCTTTAGACATTCAGTTTGCTTTGACTTGTCTTGGTCTTGTACATTTGGAAAGGCCAATATCAAGACCAAGCCTTACCGCAGGGTATATTAGATGGACAAATTTTGATTCATTTGGGTTGACAAAATACGGTAATGCTGGTATCCAGTCCCTCCGGACAACGCCGGAAGATAAGACGAAATGCCCTCTTCAGTCTCCTTTCAGGAATCGTGGAAATGGGTGGATGGTGGTTTGGGTGAGAAAGATGAGTTGGACGAAATGAAGATAGAAGAGAATGAAAGATTATCTGTAGAATATTACTGCCCCACTTGCCTCAATGATCTAAGGAAACCACAGAAAAACTTGGACTAAGGCCAAGGCAGACGGACCCGGAATTGATCCGGCGCGGCATCCTCCCGAATGCTAAGCAATGGTCTAAACCTCTAGGCCATGCCGCTCGGTTAAGGTATAGTCGAGGGGCTCCTTATTTCTTCTGCGGGTGCAACTGAGGTGATTATTTCCTTTCCTTATACCTTCCATTTCGTAGGTAAGTCCCCTCTTTCGTAGCTGAACCCAATAGTATTGCGGCCGTAGTCCGGCACGCTATCCCTGAGCTGCCGGACGATCATTAGAAAATTTTCGTAGGTACTATTTAAGTTGCGAGAGGGGCTTCGCTTGTCTACGGGAGAGAAAGAGAGAAGAAAAAGAGAAAGCTCTAAGGCAAAGCCGGTCAAACTTTGACATCTTAGGAGCGATTACCAAAGAAGAACCTTTTTCGGAATTTTCAGCTACAGTGATAAATTGTATACAACAGAAACAGATATAGAAATGAACGATGCCTGTTTCTGTTCCTCCGTAACCAATCCCTGCATCTCCGTAACCAAGCCACCTGGTTATGGTTATGGAGCGACTATCTGGGAAGACCCTTTTTCCGAATTTGGTACATTGTAAGCAACAGAGACAGGTATAGAAACGAATGATACCTGTTTATCTTTCTCCGTAACCAATTCCGGCATCTCCGTAACCAAGCCACCTGGTTATGGTTATGGAGCGACTACCTGAGAAGACTCTTTTTCCGAATTTGGTACATTGTAAGCAACAGAGACAGGTATAGAAACGAACGATACCTGTTTCTCTTTCTCCGTAACCAAACCCGGCATCTCCGTAACCAAGCCATCTGGTTATTGTTATGGAGCGACTACCTGAGAAGACCCTTTTTCCGAATTTGGTACATTGTAAGCAACAGAGACAGATATTGAAATGAGCGATACCTGTCTCTCTTCCTCCGTAACCAATCCCAGCATCTCCGTAACCAAGCCATCTGGTTACGATTAAGGAGCGACTACCTGACAAGACCCTTTTCCGGAATTTTGAGATACACTGATACATTGTATGTAACAGAGACAGATATAGAAACGAGCGATAGCTGTCTCTCTTCCTCCATAACCAAAATCGCCCCCTCGGTAACCAAGCCTTCTTTTGATGGTCAAAATGATAAAAGGTTTTTACGACTTAGCACCTATTGAGACATTTCATCTACACGTCAAGAACTACCAGAATCCAATGTTTCAATGAGTTTGACAGATGGACCAATTTCCGTAAGGATCTAGCGCGGTCCTTTGAAAGTGTTACATTGTGTATATCGACCTGCAACTGAACCCCAACAAGTGTTGCAATTTTATTCTGTGCCTATAAATCAGTTCGAACGGAGCCGTGCAGTTCATGGGACTTTTATGTTATGTTTCTCCTAAAATAAATGCAATTATGTAGTCTTTGTGTTTGTATCGAGACGTAAATGGTCCATGGGGAATTCGATATCCTTTTCTGCTTGCGTGGCATACGTTAGACAGGATACAATTTTGAAAACGTTTGTCATATAATGGTGGCAATTTGCTTCAAGTTTACGAGCGCTAAAAAATATACAGCCTGTAGCACTTTATTATACAATTCTCGGTTAAAAGCCTTGAGAGGCATAAAGCACAGCACTAAATGAAATACGTGCGTCGCTGTTCAGAAGCCAACCATAACTGGCAGACATTAATAACGCTTTATTGTGACTAATGAGGAAATATCATCCGTACGGGACCGTATATATGCCCTTTTGCTCTTACTACATCGCCAAAATGAACGTGAACGTCAAAAAAAAAAGACTACAAACGCTATCAAAACTACGGTTTCGTAAACCCAAGTATACGTATCTATCTAAAATAAAATATACAGAACGAGACAAATAGCATCATGAACAATACTGTTTCAGAATAACAAAAATGGTATTATTGTTAAAATTTTATAAAAAAAATAGTGTAAATAACAGTGAAAGTAGCGGTAGCGGTGAAAGAACGGTAGCAGCGATAAATATCAAAGTTCCTAATAACCTTCCTAATAAAAAATCAACGAATAGTGTATTACTAATTGAACTTAACAACCTGTGCAAGCCACACCTGTGACCACACATCACTATAAAATCAGAAAATATACGCGGCACCAGCACGATTTACTAAATATACTGCATGCCAACGCAATATAGGAATGCGATCATCTTGTTTTATAGAAAAATTTTGGGCAGGTGTCAATAAATAGTGTATTACTAGATAAACCTAACAAGAACTGCAAGCCACATCTACGACCACACGTCACTGTAAAATCAGGAAATATACGCGGCACCAGCACCTTTTACTAAATGTACTTCATGCCATCGCAATATAGGAATGCGATCATCTTGCTTTATAGAAAAAATTTGGGCAGGTGTCAATGAATAGTGTATTACTAGATAAACCTAACAATAATTGCAAGCCATATCTACAAACACACGTCACTGTAAAATGAGAAATATACGCGGCACCAGCACCATTTACTAAATGTACTGCACGCCAACGCAATATAGGAATGTGATCATCTTCCTTTATAGAAAAACATTTAGAGCAGATGTCAATGAATAATATATTACTAAATAAGCTTAATAACCTCTGCAAGCCACACCTGCGATCAAATGTAACCGTAAAAGCAGTAAATATATGCGACACCAGAACAATTTACTAGATATACTGCATGCCAACGCAATATAGGAATGCGATCATCTAGCTTTATAGAAAAATTTTGAGCAGCTGTCAGTAAATACTGTATTACTAGATAACAATAACTGCAAGCCACATCTACGCTCGCACGTCACTGTAAAATCAGAAATATACGCGGCACCAGCACCATTTACTAAATGTACTGCACGCCAACGAAATATAGGAATGCGATCGTCTTGCTTTATAGTTTACAGTTTTCGCTTCGTTTCTCTTTTTTGTTTTCTTTAATAAAATAAGAATAGTAATTACGTGAACTTTTGAGAAACGAAATGAAAATTAATGGATAAGTTGATAAAGTAACGTTAGAAGACGTCCCGTCCGTCAAATTAGGTAAATGATAGCCTTCTGTAATAGATTCTGGCGAGAATTTATTGCAGACAATGTAAGCTTGCCCGAGAGCTTACTCCGTTTCTCGGCCTCCGCGCAGTCTTATAATCCGTTCGAAAGGCCGTTCAACTTGCTCGCAACTAGCTTCACTATAATAAATTTTCGTTCGACACTAAGGATTAAAAAGATATAAATCCGATCGATCTGGTTCCTTCCTTCCTTCCGTTCGGGCTCTTAATGAGGAAACGGCTTCGTCGGAGAGATACATTAGCCTACGCGGCGCGCCGCGGCGCTACATCGTTAGTTAAGGGCGCGCCCGTGTCTGCGGCCCTTCATTGTTTCGAATTTGAATAAATTCTGCCATCATCAATCAACGTACCCGACGTAACGCCAAAAATACAACAACGGATTGATCTATCTCCACCTGCTTTTCTAATTATTAGATTCTGTAGTAATAATTAGATAAAAAAATCGGTTGTCTGTAAAATCGGTTTACTGACGATAGTTGAACGTGACAACGTCATAAGAAAATACTGATGGAATGGTTTCATTTTTCAAAAGAAAATTTTAATTTTATTTGTTTGATAGATATTTTGTATGGATATAGAGAAGGAGGTAAATGGAAATGTATTATTGTATAGCAGCTGTCCACGCGGACGCATCGCTCACTCGAGTAGGAGAGAGACAGATGTCGAACGCTGCCGAACGCGGAGGCCGATTGTCCCTCTTTGTCGTTCGTTCCGCGCTCTCGCTTGCACTTCAAGCCTTAAATGGAACGCCTCAGAGCGAGGTAACACCGCATGAGTCAGGTTTTTTCGTGCGTGCAACCGGCTCCATCGAATTATAAGACGTTGTCACGTCAAAAAATGGACAGGAATTGCGTTTTTGGATCTTACAAAAAATATACGTGTAAGTATCGTAGTATTGAACACTGAAAATAGACAGGTAATATACATATATCGTATTCAAGTTGGATAAAGTTGAAAACTGATTGGGAAACTGCTCACTCTTGAAGGTATTTTTGAGAAAAATTATGCAAATTTGTTCAATATATTGAAAGTTAAGATCGATTCTGTGCTACCATGAAAAGTCAAGCTTAGAATTTTAAGAAGTTTAAAGGTAAAGTCTTATTAAAAGGCTTCCCTCTGCGAATAACAAGTAAGGTGAACAAACAGATTAGATTAAAGGATTTACTAAATTATTCGGGCATCAAGGATAAAATTGTCATCAAATTCTCCCCTCGTAATAATTTTAGCAGTACCCCACATTGAAAATAGTTAAGGATGTGGGATGTTCTAGTTTTAGGGAAATGCGAAGTTTAGTTCAGGATAGGAAAGAGTGGAGGTGCGTGTCCAACCAGTCTTAGGACTGACGACCTTATGAGCACTGATGATTATCTTCGGATATACCTAGGACATATAAAAAACGTTTAATCTATTACATTTAATGATTTAACTCAGTCAGTAGATGGTGTAAAGATTAAACATTCTTTCCAAATAAACAATAAAATACCACATAACGCACAACGCTTTCCAATAAGTAATTATATCAAATTAAAGGTTATTGTGCATTTATTGCTTTAAGGATTTGTTTATTACTTTTCCTTTCACATTTTTATAGCGAAGTTTTTTCTTTTGCGGCTCCAAAGTCCTCGTTTTGAAGAAGGATTATTTACTTCATCGTAACATCTTCAGAATATCAGTAGACAATTTCATCGTCAAATGAATTTCTAGAAACCTCAACCACGAACGTTAGAAACAAATAAGTCTTCAGGACGATTATAACCATCAAAAATACTTATTGTTTACTGTCAATGATCGTAAAAGCTTAAATCAAATCATGAGTTAGGTACATCCTAAGTAATATTATAAATGCGAATGTGAGTTAGTTTGTTTGTTTGCTACAATTTTACTCCTTAACTCTCAATCGATTATCATGGAATTTTGTACACACATTATCAGGGTTACAGAAAAAACATAAGGTAGGTACCTTTTATCCAAAAGAAATACAGTTCCCGAGGGATAAAAAAAATAGTTTTAGGATACACAAAAGGACATAGGGTACCTTTTATCCAAAAGAAATACAGTTCCCGAGGGATAAAAAAAATAGTTGTATATGGTCGTTGTTGATCTTTAACACGTATTTACGACATCAACACGAGAGAAGCCGAGGATAAAATCTAATATTCTACATATACTTTCTGATTTTTATAATTTTTTTTTATCTTAGGTTCTATCCTAAACAATTGCTTTCTATACAGCATATCTAATCAATATTTCGGAATAGGTAACATCTAGAGGCACTGTGGAGTGTCATAGTACTAAAACGTAGGGGATGTAAAAAATGTGCACGAAAAGTACCCCTGTTAACGAACCGTTAATCGGTTTCGACGAAACACACATACCTATTTATGACCTTCGCAAACAGCTGATGCATGGACAAGTCAGTTGTACGTTGTACGTAACAAGTAATACGAAACAAAACGACTCAAATTCGATTTGCCAATTATAAAGAGACAAATGTAGACAAAGTAAATAAAATTAAAACTTTTAATGTCATATTCGTATTAATTGTTGTCATGCAGTATATAATCCATGTCATTTTTAACGCGGTGGAACGTTAAAAAGAAAACCATGAAAAGATAGATTGCGTGATGGTAACTGTGACTAATTAATATTAAAGCTAATGAAACCGAAACAGAAATATTATGTACACGCAAATTCCGATTCAGAGATAGCTGTAATATGGGGGAACCACCGCTGCGTTAGTGCGAAAATTGCCAGGGCTGGCGGTATTTCAAATCCGTGCCGTCGCGTCGGCGTCCGTTCTATGTGTGTAGGGAACAAAGAAAATTACTTCCACATTCCGCTAGCTGTTCATTAATTTTATCATTTATATTCGCTTATACGTACGTGTGTATATGTACAATACAACCATGTATGTGTGTTGCGGGTAATTTTAAAGGCGCGAGCTTATAAAGATAACAGCGATCCATCCAATGACGTAAGCAGCGTCGTCGTCGTCGTCGTGGTATAATTGCGTGGCCGTGTTTTCTTTTCATTCACGTCGGTCGTACGCAATTTTACTGTCGCGATTCCAGGTCAGTTGAAGGTACGTAGTGTTTAAAGTAGCTAATAAAATTTACGACATTGCTTAGTTCGCGCTACCGCAGCTGGAAAGCAATTGTTGGCCAGGATTTCGCTTGGGACCTCGCTTGATCCTAATGTGAAGGTTTATTAAATCCCGTCACGTTCTTTTGAAATTGAATGGAGCAGTGGCTAGAAAATTGGGACCGAATGTATATACGGTGTGAATATACATGGTGTTTTACAAAATAAAAGAAAAGTCGGGTATATAGTTGAGACGTTCCAAATTGGCATTGCCCGCAATAAAACTGGTACATTTACTTTCTTCTTTTAAACTTACTACAATAATTGGACTACTAAGCAGAATTTGAGTATGTTGCTAGCATTGGATTTTAAAGAAAGTTCAACATTCTCAGGAAGTTAAGAATGCAAAGAGGCTTGTTTAAAGATATAATTCCAAGTAGGCAGTTACAAAGTCGACCCTGACCTTTTGAGTACCTAAGCATGGATATCTATGACGCGCTGGTGAGATCCAGCAAGATCGATTTTGGTAACGTTCCTTCACGTAGGGTGAACTACACCGTAGATTCAGTTCTAGGTAAATGAACCTTGTGGAACATACTGAATTCTACTACATGTAGCATTGTACTACAGATGGCGTTTACGGCGCCGTTTATAGGACTTCATAAAACGCTCTGCTAGGGCAGCAGGTAGAGTTGTGTGTGTACTGTCGAAGCCATCTGAGATCCAGGAAGATCGAATTCACGATCCGCGTTTGGCAGTTGCGACGGAATATTGG
Source organism: Agrilus planipennis (assembly GCF_000699045.2). Taxonomy (NCBI): domain Eukaryota; kingdom Metazoa; phylum Arthropoda; class Insecta; order Coleoptera; family Buprestidae; genus Agrilus; species Agrilus planipennis. The sequence goes on from NW_020438883.1 coordinate 1,140,458, forward strand.
CTACCATGAACTTCTTTGTTCAATTCTACACCTACTCTAAATAATGAAAGTTCTCCGTAATGCAAAGAAAATACTCGGTCCATTTAGTTACTATTCCATGACCAACAGGTTCCTTGAAAGGATACACAAAATTCCATATCGCGCTTCTCAAAGTTTTTCTTTTGATAATCGAACGGATTAAGTTAAAATATTATCTGTCTGAATTTCGGAGGAATTTTAAAGTTGGCATCGTTATTCAGATCCTCGCTCCAGGCCTGAAGTAGAAGAGTCTTTTTCGTTGTAAAAGAAGTAGCAGACACAGCCATTACAGTTTTAATTCGTTGATGCATAAATCAGAATTTTCTGAGGATTTTTAAGTGGGATGCATTATCTCCTTTCCAGCTCCATTTTTAATTTGCATTCAGGGGATGAATGCAAGGACAAGAAGGAACGCTGCTAATGAGCAGACTTGATAGATTTGCCCCGTTTCTTTTCACGGAACGATCGAGTAAGCGTATTTTAGATTAAAATGGATTGAAGGAAAGAAAGGGTTCGTAATTAACTGAGAAAAATTCCTAAAGAAATTGGTATTAATTAAGTCTAAATCATTAATAACGATAATGAACACAAAGTTTAATTTATAAAACAGTTTATTGAACACGATAATTATATTACCACCCGTTTCTTCGGGTACAATAAATACTAAAATAAAATTGTTTAAATACTAAAATTAAGTCTAATTAACTACGGGCGGTAATTAATTGCAAAAAGGGCAAACTAAATGTTCCTAATTTATTTAATGTACTTATTCTTACCCATTCTAATAAATTTAATTTTAATCTTTTCTTTCCTAAATGTAATCTATTGAAGTCGTCATTGGAACTATGCCAACTTTGTAGTAAACTGCAATAGTAGACTTACAGGTCTTTTTTTATGTTCGTTCATTCTCTCTTTGCAACATCTCCCCGTTTGGCCTATGTAGACTTTTTAATTTTTGCTTACAACATTTTTATTGTTCTTGAAACGGTTTCATGGTATGAACGTATTATTATTACAAAAAATGTTCCTCGTAATTGGCTGCTAGTTACCAGTGTTGACTAAATTTGAATGCATGCTGGCTCATTAAACTTGCTTAGAGCGTGGTTAATGTGTACAAAAAGCCACGCGTGTGTATGTAGACTTTGTAGCATGGTAGAAAACCAAGAAAACGGAAAAGAAACGCTGTATTCATTAAGAAACTTATCTTGAAGTTCCCATTTAAAACGACTCTCTTTGAATTCACAACGTCTTGGAGATTTAAGAAAAGTCTTCAAATTATCAGGAGTATAATTTCTGCAGTTACATCAATGAAAGAAAACGAGACGGTTTTTAGAAAAACGGGAATAGAATGATTAACCTTCTTGTCTACTTGTAATTTTACTTTTTCTAGCTCTTTTGTTAGATAAACACAAACGCTTTTTATTTTTCTTTTTAAAACATAGCAAATTGATAATGAGAACTGAAATGGTTATTTTTCTATTTAGGAATTCTATAAAATATTGTTTCAAAGATTTTTTAATACACACATGCTCTAGGAGTTGTACACATTTCCTAGGGATTGTATGAAATTCCGATATTGTACTACGAAATGTATTAAATTAATGCTTTCTGTGAATAAAATGAATAAAACACGTTAATAAACTGAGAATCATCAGAATTATTTGTGTTTACGCGGTTCTAGTGTGATCGCCTGATTTATATGCGTTGGTGACGTTATTGTTTGGTTAGGTTAGGTTAGGTTTGAGGATGTATATCCATTAGTAACGTTATTGTTTGGTTAGGTTAGGTTTGGGGATGTATATGCATTAGTGACGTTATTGTATGGTTATTAGGTAGATTTATGACAGACTGGAGTTTCTTTAATGCCCTTGCTCACCGAAGGCAATATGTTGGAATAATGTCTTCGAAAACTATGTTTCATTATGATCTCCGCGCCCAACGTAACATGAAAATGATCGGCATTATCACCTTGATAATATACTAAAAATTCAAGGTAATTGTGTTTGCTGAAACAATGACGTCCTCGTCGCATTATTCTAACATCTAACATACCAAAGGCAGGGGCTTTAAAGAAACTCCAGTATGTCATAAATCTTCCTAACCAAACAATAACGTCACCAATGCATGTAGGTGTATCTCCAAACAGCCTGCCGTATTATTGCCATTTTAGTTTTACCTGTAATACATTTCCGACTGCTATTTAGGCATTGTATAGATTTCCTAGGAAATGTGTCTAACTTAATTTGTTTCACACATTTATTTTAGGAATTATACACATTTCCTAGGAATTATACACAATGTCGGATACATTTCATATATTTTCGGTAACATATACTTATCCATTAATAATAACAACAAGGTTATGAACAATAAGAAGGAGATACCCAGAAATAATGTTTCGCTTAATGATGAGGTAACCAAATTATGGTACTTCAAAGGATAAGCCAGATGTTGTCTTAATTCGCGGCAATTTATCTTAACTTTATAGTACAGGAATAGCATTTCGAATAAACCGTATTAGAGATTATACTTTTGAAGGAAGTTTGTATTTCCTGAAGCCACTTCCTCAACAGTATCGGTAAACAGTAAAAGCGTTACCGAAGCAGCCGTAAAAAGAAGAAAATTAGTTGAACAAAAACAAGGAGTTTGATTAATGAATGCAAACGGTTTTACGCCCGGAGTTCAAGTGAAGTTAAAGCAAGTGATAAATTACTTGGGTATCGCTACGCCGCAAGAACCTTACGGACTACAGAAATCTGGTCGTTCTTTACTTGCTTTTTGCTGCGTAATCCCGCTTTGTCTTTACTTGCTTGTTACCCGGCCGAATCCGAATTTGAAGATGTCTGAGTAAGCCATTTTTAATTGGAATCGGTGACTACTTGTCCTAGCATAAATCACAATTCCTTTTACATTAGTCCTCCGATCGCTCCTTCTCCATTGGGAACTTCTAATCGAAAACGTTACTTCAATCAAATTCTAAATTAATGTTCATGTCCCTTTGTCAAAGTAAAACAAAAATACTGGTATGCAAGGGAAGGAAAAGTAGGCAAAGAGCGAATATAAAAATAGGAGACGAAAAATTAGAGGAAGTGCCCGATTTCAGGTATCTAGGAAGTCAGAGTAGTAGGGATATAAAGCAGAGGATAGGGCAGAGTCGAGTCGCCTTCAATAAAAATATGTCACTTCTGTTCTCGCGAACGGTTAATTTAGAAATTCGAAAAAGGTTGTTAATGGTGTATGTTTGGAGCACGGCGCTGTACGGGTGTGAAACATGGAAAATGGGCGCGGCGGAAAAGAAAAGGTTAGAAGCGTTTGAAGTGTGGTGTTACAGGCGAATGATGAGGATACCGTGGATAGAGAAGGTTAGAAATGAAGAGGTATTAGAAAGAGTAAGAGAACCGAGGACTCTATGGAAGTCGATAAGAAATAAGCGAGTTAGGTTAGTAGGACACCTTCTCAGGCATGAAGGTCTAGTCAGAGAAATATTAAAGGTAGAAACGGAAGTTAGGAGGGGTAGAGGTAGACCTAGATTAGATTACTGTTCGCAAATAGTTGAGGATATGTGTTCCATTTTGATGCAGGTCATAAAGTTCCTGCCTGCAGTTTTTAGAATATTTTGCAAACCTGCTAGGCGGCATTGTGTTATTTGATCGTAGACCCTTCGAGGATGGCTAGATGCATAAAGTAAATGGTTAAATTAGTTTATAGGAGTAACGGTTCAAGAAGGATCCTTTATGATCCCCAATACAGTTTCTTTTGTATTATGGGATGTTTATTTTTATAAGTTTCACAGTTAGAAAGTACCGTTTGTTGATTTTTCACAGATTGTAAACATCCCTCTTTCAACATTTTTGAGTTTCAAAGCCCCGCCTTGTACGTCTCCACAGGGTTGTTTTAAAAGGTTAACCACCAATGGTTACATTCGCTACACCCTTAGCATTTGTTCCTAGTTTTTAAGTTCTAGATATAAGAAGTGACCAAGGACTTCAATAGAGCGGCATGGCCTAGAGGTCTAGACCATTGCTTAGCATTCGGGAGGACGCCGGTTCGATTCCGGGTCCGTCTCCAAGTTTTTCTGTGGTTTCCTTGGATCACTTAGGCAAATGCTGAGGCAGTAATATTCCACAGATAATCTTTCACTCTCTTCTGTCTTCATTTCGTCCGTCTCATCTTTCTCACCCGAACCACCACCCACCCATTCCCACGATTCCTGAAAGCAGGCTGAAGAGGGCCGTCCGCCCTACCTTCCGGCATAGTCCGGAGGGACTGCCCGCCCACCAGCATTACTGGCTGGTGGGAATGAAATACCCAAAAGTTGTTTTTTTTTCAATAGAAGCACTTGAACTAAAACTAGCATAAGCACAATCATTACTAATCAATCGATGGAGATACTCTGTAAATATTTGTAAATATATAATCAAGTCGACTTCGCTGCAAGAGTTCTATTTTTTTCTACCTTCCACCTCAGATTTAAATAACACGCCTTATTAATTTAACGCGTGTGCTGATATTCCCCTTACATTAGTAAGTTCTCGAATATCTGCCTGTGAAATTTAACAATATGGGTTGTTCTAGCTTTAGGGAAATGCGAAGATTAGCGCAGGATAGGAAAGAGTGGAAACGCGTGTCCAACCAGTCTGACGACCTTATGATGATGATACCCCTTTGTCTTACCTGTTTAAAATAATCCCCGGCAGCAAGATTTATTGTAGACCAGTTTCTAGAGAACTATTTCGTACTGTAGATGGGATTGTAGTTGTTTTGGAAGGTTGGGTTTGTTTGATAACGACCACGGAAGCTTCAGTTGTTATATTCATCCTCTTGAGAAATCATTGACACCTTGTCGGAAAAATGCAATCGAGATCTGGGAAAAAAGAGGGTGGTCGCCACCGCTACGATGTCGTGACTTCATTTACACTTCTGAGAAGTTTCAAACGTATTAACGGCTCTCTATTTTTCATTTTGCTGCAGCTTTCGTAACTCGAGTCCTCTTTCATCTCGAGCTGCCAAAGGGAACGCGTCCTTAACTCCTATTCCCTTGACTCCTCGCATGTCGACGAGATTAGGTCGTATAGACGACAAAGTTTCAAAAGTATTTCCCCCCAGCCGCTGTTCTGGTTGGATTACTTACGTGCTTCACTTACCAGATGATGCTTCCTATAATGCTTCACCTATCTACCACGTACTCGCTCACTATGTAAAAATGGCTGATTTTGTGTCAGTTTTTCTAGTCAACAACGAGATGAAAACCTTTATCAGACGTGTGCGTGTCGAGAAATAAATTGCACTTTGTTTTTAACGTCAAGAAGCACAGAAGAATGATGAAAGCGACTGTGTTAAGTGAATAACTTATAAAACAAGCCTGTTTCTAGTTATCACAACTAACTGGATGGCCGTATCATTGTGCAGCCATGAGTTTGCCTGGATGAGAGGATATTCGGGCAATTGGAAGAATGACTTGTGCACCAACGGATGGCGAAATGACCCCTGTTACAAAGGAAAACATAAACGTATCCACGTCTAAAACTGCGGACTCGTATTCTCCCTATAAATAATTAAAATGGACGAAATACATTTTATAAAGAAATTGAAGTTAACAATCAAGTCAGTTTCTATTTATTTCCAGTTTTTTATACACTAGCAGCGACTTGAGAATCAAACAAAGGGATATTCCATTAGCAAACATCAAAGGGATGCATTATCTTACGAAAGTATAGGAAAATTCATACAAATATCTGCTGGCATCTTCTCATATAAGTAATAGAGTAATATAAGTCCAATAAAGATAATCCAAGCTTTTGAGGCATGTTTTACCCTTTGTTCAAATTATTCTGATAGTTCACTTAGTTCAGGACAGTTTTCAGGGTTGTTGGATCTTTTTAATTATATTAAATACTAGCTCGTTCAGAATATTTTTCAAGAGTTAGTAGAGCGGACCCTTTGGGTAAATTGTTTGAAGCATACGAAGAGTTTGCACAATCGTACGAGGCGCATTTATTTACCTCTTGCTTTGTATTTTAATTAAGAACGTTAATTTATCAAACAAGGACCAATTCAGATAAGGAAAACTGACGTGGAAGGTTGGTTCACCGTGAGAAGCTCCTTCAAAACAACCCTCTTGAATTTTTAACCTATCTGTGAAACACTTTTCAAACTTGCCCGCTCCGCTTGCCTCCTTTCTTCCTTCCTTTCACCGACGAGGTCGTTTATCATGAGTCGTGGAGTCGGGGCGATAAACAGAATTCTAAAAGTTTCAATGCTGAACGGAAAAACCAGAGGCGAATTTAGCGTACCTTTAGCAGAACTCGCGCGATGTAAATTTTGATGATATATAGAGACCCTTGGATGATGCCTCACATAAAGTTCCATGTAAATCAATAAGAACAGTTTAAGTTCTGTGTGAGTCATTTATCGAAACTATCAAACGTGGATCGAGATTTCGAACTTTCTTTGTTCTCATGCTTAATTACAGTCCATTTCAATTTGTTGGAATTGTGACCTTGAAGAAATCTGCGCGAAGATAGAAAGAATACACACTAGGCGTAAGCAAGACAGAAATAGTTGGAACAAGCTTGAACGAGCGGAGCTCTCGATGGGCGGTCTTAGGAGATCGGCTAGAACTGTACAGTACTAGACGAAAATGTTTAGCAATTTCTTAAAACAAAAATGTATATAAATTAACAATAGCAAACAAAGCAAAAGTTTTATAGGTGTGTAGAACGTTAAGTAAATTTACTTGTTATTATTTTTGGCTAAATATGCTTTTAAATAAAGCATATTCTTAAATTTTAACGAGGCAGTTTAAATAATTTTGCAAATGGTACTGTACACATTTGTCTAGTTCTCGCTCGATGATCGGTGTAGAAATGAGCTCCGCTGACAAATACGATTGAATTAATAAACGGAAGGGGCATATCTCTAACTTCCTGAAACGAACAGTACTGACCGGACCAAGGGGAAGATGATCAAGAACTTGTGCTGTTCTTAATTTGGTTTAGGTACGTGTCTGTCACGTACACAAGCTGCATTGTAGACTCGGTTTATCAAGTAGATACTTTCGTAAACTCTTGTCGAACATTTGAAGTGCTATACCATTAGCAGCATTAGGTAGGTAGATGACAATATATCTACTGCCTGTAGTCTGTATTATATTATGTTTCGTTTCTTTAATTCAGTTTATCTCGAACGTCTTCCAGCTCTTATCGCCAGGAAGTTGGCATCCCTAATTCATCAAGAAGTTTCGGGTTGCTAACTTCATGTCGCACCCTTTTATCGTAAAAAAGTTTTTATACCTAAAAAGGATAACAAACAGTTTCCGAGTTCATGATGACTTTGTAAAGAGAAAATTTTGGCCAAAACTTGAAAAAAGAAATTTTTCAAAAATTTCACATTCGTAATTTCCTATCCATCTATCAGAACTAATTTTTTTGATTTTACTACTAAACATGCAGAACTATCGACGGATCCTTACGGAAATAATTCTTCTAGCCCTAAGACTGGTTGGACACGCACCTCCACTCTTTCCTATCCTGAGCTAATCATCGCATTTCCCTCAAACTAGAACAACTCACATCTTCAACTACTTGCGAACAGTAATCTAATCTATGACTATCTCTACCCCTCCCAACTCCCGTTTATGCCTCTAATATGTCTTAGACTACATCTTCATGCCTGAGAAGCTGTCCTATCAACCTATGTAGCCTATTTCTTATTAACTTCCATAGAATCTTCTGTTCTCCTATTCTTTCTAATAACTCTTCATTTCTAACCTTCTCTATCCTTGGTATCCTAATCATTTCCCTGTAACACCACATTTTGAACACTTGTAACCTTTTCTTTAACGCAGCGCCCACCGTCCATGTTTTGCACCCGTACAGCGCCGCGCTCCAAAGATACATCTTTTTCGAATTTCTATTTGGCTAACAATTTTAAAAACTTGAGTCAATTGAAAGGAATTAAATAATTGTTTTGAGAACTCACAATCAGTTAATTTATGATTTTATTATTTTATTTTTTGTTTAAGCAAAGTATTCGAAGCAATAGGTTCGCTATTATAACAAAAGAGACAATCTGTTGCAATAAAACGAGAACTGTTCGTGTGCTTTTAACCTTAAATCAATTTCCCTGTGATGTGGTTTACATCCGATCTAAACCAATCGTGGTGTCAACAAAATTTATCGTGCGCCATGTTCGAAAAGAAGATCGACANCTATTATAACAAAAGAGACAATCTGTTGCAATAAAACGAGAACTGTTCGTGTGCTTTTAACCTTAAATCAATTTCCCTGTGATGTGGTTTACATCCGATCTAAACCAATCGTGGTGTCAACAAAATTTATCGTGCGCCATGTTCGAAAAGAAGATCGATTAATCCTAGTTCAAAGTGAAAAACTTTTGTGCGTAAATGTGAAAACGATTGGAAAAAGGCTTCAGTGTGTTGGGAAAAGCGTTTTCGGCGTTTTGTTTGCAATTCCTAATTTCCACGTTGCGGCAAAAAATGATTGAAATTTTGTCGTTTTGTCGATAAATAGTTGTCCAAACCAATTCTCGCTTACATGGAAATACTACATATCCTTAAAACGTATAACATTTAATATGGACGAAGTATGCAAATAGGACATCTATTCAAAGTTTTACTTTTTATTTTTTGTAATTATTTAGACAGAATAGAGGAGAACATGAAGATAGAGAAAGAGAAAATAGGAAAGGTCACTGATTTTCGATATCTAGGAAGTCACATGTATAGAATTCAGTATGAAACAGTCGACTCGCCTTTAACAAAAAGAAATGCAAAATAAATTTTTAGGGGTAGATACTGGTGCGAAATGTGGACGGTGGACGCGGCGGAAAGTATTAGAAGCGTTCCGAATCTGGTGTTAAAGACAAATGATGGGGATACCGTGGAGAGAAAAAGTCAAAAATGAAGAAGTATCAGAAAGACGAAGAACAGAAGACGTTATGGAAATCAATAAGAAATAGACAATATAGGTTAGAACACCTTCTCAAAAAGGAAGGGTTAGTTAGAGACATATTAGAAATAGAAACTGGAGTTAAGAGAAGTAGAGGTAGACCTAGATTAAATTATTGTTTACAAATAATTAAGATGTGGGATGTTCTAGTTTAGGGAAATTAACTCAGGATAGGAAAGAAGGGATGATGCGTATCCAAGCACTAATAGACTGATGACTCTATGATAATGACGATTTTGACACGAGATATAATACAAAAAGGACTGTTTCTTAGTATCTTTGTGTAAATAGAAGGTTAGAATATGAAAGTAGGTACTGTTAAATGTCAATATATGTAAATATATAAAATCACTGCAATTCTACCAGCGAATCTATTTTATTGACCACAGTATCAATTTGAGCATTTAACAAGAACATATCTGTTTATAAATATACATACGCAGTTGAATGGAAATGACGCGTTGCTGTATTTTCACCCTATAAACATCTTTTGAAGTATGTGCTACCGAGAAGTAAACAAATCCTGCTTCTTTTAGTCTGTCACCAAGGACACCTGTAATTCAATTGTTCAATCTTTTGCTCTCTGCTTCTTTTCGTCAGGACTTTAAACTTGCCTGAGGCAGTTAAGATAAGAAAACATCTTGTTCGTAGCTCTATCTTCTTTTTTTAAAATTAAGTTATGGATACAGCGTATTTTTCAGTTAAAATTTGCATATCTAACACTACTAATTAAATAATTGAATAATATAAGTAAAACGAGGGGTTCTTGCGGTTTATAAGTGATGTTATATGCCCTGACGAATCTAGAGAAAGAATGAGGCGAACTTACAACGAGGCTATACGGCATTACTAGTGTTTGCCAGCCCTTACCTAAATAACTTGACAGTTAGATTGACTATTTTTAGGGATGCAAATATCTTGTGGCTGAAATACAATATAGATGTAAAAATCAAGCTCAGATATTTTTTTATTTGACTTCTCATGCAGATAAGTTTGCACATTGACGAGAGTATAGCACGAGACAAAGGCGAGCAAGTCTTTTTTTTTCTTTGGTTCTTTTAACGGCTTAATTGATGATCGGTTTTTATAACATCAAGATTCATATGATCATCTTGAGCGTCACGAATCATATCATGCGTAAGACGAGATGAAAGTTATTAGCTCATTTTAAGGACAAACAACAACAGGAGTTGAATACATTATCTACTCAATGTTACTTTTAATTGATTATAAATTTTTTACGAATTAAATTATTATTATTATTATATGCGAGAACCTATAATGATCTGATTTAATTTTATTATCCATTTTATTAAAAAGTTTTATTTATTTACACTGACGTTATTTTCTTTTGTTTCAGGTAAGTTGTCTATGTCTCCAACGATACTGTTTACCGTAATAAGTAAGTTATAAATATTAACTAAACCATCACTATGCGTCTATCTAGTAATTACATCATCTGCTAATAAAAACAAATCAATTTTTATTATTTTTATAGTACACGAAATAAAAAAAGGAATTTGTTTCGATAAGAACAAAACGTGGTTTTAAAAACAAAAATAGGTTGTTATCACATGAGTATTGCCAACTATTATTTTAGTGTTGTACCTACGACAATTAGTTTCTAGCGGCGAGTTCTTGTCTGCTTTCCACAAAGCCAACTCGATAAATTTCAGCAGGAGCCGCAAATTAATTTCGCTACGTTGCAAGCCACAAAAAGGACAACTGAGAGAGAATGAGTTGCACAAGCATCTGTGATCTTTCCCCTGTTCCGTTATTAGGAACTGCACAGATGTTACAACCCTCCACTTTCGTTCGTCGAATTTTTCACATAAACGAAATAAATTCTTTCAATCGTTATAGAATAGAAGAAATATCAGAAAAGCAGGTAGTCGATTGGAATGCTATCGAAATTTTATACGAAATCGGGGTACAATCGTTTAATAGAAAACTGTTCTGTTATTTATCAATTTTTAAAAGGTTTTTATTGGAAATCTTTATCCTGAAATAAAAATAATGCTCGGAATTTATTTTAAAAACACGATAGCCTTCCTAGAAATCAATTATTTGTGTTTCCATTTTCCTTCTTTCTGTACGCTTTCGAATGTAAACAAGTATTTCAACACAAAATATTTACTGAAATATTCGCTAACTAAAAACAGTTTCGTGAAAAATATTACTAGAATAAATCCTTTATAAAGTACTGTCGCAGTTAACCTTGGACATGACTTTTTAACAACTTAATCGCTAATTTTATTATATAATTTTCTATTCCTTTAAAGCGTAATAAAGTAAAAAAAATTTCACCATAACATTAAATACATTTTCCTTCGATAATTTTGAGACTATTTTTCTAAAATAAGAATGTCAAATGTTTTAAATTACAGAAGCACAGAATATATCCTAAACATTGTACGCATTCGAAAAGAAAAATGTATTTTAAGGCAGTGTTTCTCAAACATTTTGGTCCGCGATCCCTTTTTCATTAAAAAAAAAAGCCCTGTAAGTACTAAAAAGCAAACATCTCAGAAAGGGTTAGTTCTAATCGGAAAGAAGTAATTTCATTTGTTTTAATGCAACACTCTTGCAGGTTTTTCCCAACCGCCATAGGTGTCGCGACCCTCACTTTGAGAATTTTAGGTTTTTACATAATTTTCAGAAAGCTTTTTCGGCTTCTGTATTCTAAAGTTTAACACACTAATTTCGCCACACTTATCGTTAGCAGATGTCTTCATCAGTCTTTAACATCTGACGTATACAGGATGAACCAGAAATATTTAATATTTTGCTTAATATTTTTGTGCAGAATTTTAAGTCGTTATAAGTTATATGACCACAAAAATATATTTATAGGTACTCNAATTTCGCCACACTTATCGTTAGCAGATGTCTTCATCAGTCTTTAACATCTGACGTATACAGGATGAACCAGAAATATTTAATATTTTGCTTAATATTTTTGTGCAGAATTTTAAGTCGTTATAAGTTATATGACCACAAAAATATATTTATAGGTACTCAAAAACAATTGATTGTGTTCTGGTAGTATGTCAGATACATTAATCATCATCATCATCATCATAACGTCGTCAGTCCTAAGACTGGTTGAACACGTACCTACACTCTTTCCTATCCTGAGCTAACCTTCGCATTTCCCCGAAACTAGAACCCACATCCTTAACTATTTGCGAACAGTAATCTATCCGAGATAAAAATGTTCAGTCTCTCAGATTCTCCGTCTCTCATCCAGTCTCTCTGGTGTGGCTGAGAGAGACTGTCGAGAGACTGTCAAAAAAACTGTTTAGCGTCTCTGAACGAGAGACTGGAGTTGCTCATAGAGAGACCCTCATTTCGTATCCAGTCTCTGAACGAGAGACTCGAATCTCTCAATAAGTGGTGTTTCGATAGACATGGTTAAAATTTTCAAAGTTCAACATCTTTCAGAGATCCTAGTCTTTCTACGAGAGACTCGAGTCTCTCAATTTTTCACTTTTATTCATTCAGTCTCTCTGTGAGAGACTCGAATCTCTGAATTAACAACTTTATCGTTCGAGTCTCTCATACAGAGACTGTGAGAGATCCATAAAAACACCTAGGCAATAACTGAGAGACTGTGA
>NW_020438883.1:1156172-1194356 GCF_000699045.2 Agrilus planipennis
TGAGAAAACTTATAGTGATAGAGAAAGACATTTTGAGTGTAAATCGTGATATCACGTGTGGTTTTTTTTCTTCTGAAAATACTGTAGCAAATAAAGAACAATCCGGGATCGGTCTTCTATTCAGGAACCGACGACGACGCTTGGATCGGGACGCGAGGAGATAAATTATTATAATACGACGTCTGGTCGTACGCGGTCAGGTTTAGGCCCCCTATAAAAAGCACTAATATTGGTGCTTCGATAGAGATATCGATTCGATCAGGATAGAACCCTCTTCATTTTCGTAATGCACCAATACTATCTATTTTATGCTCTGCGATGCTGTTTTTGGTCGAAGTTGAAAGGAAGTCCTTACTAATTCGTTTATAAACAGGAAAAGTGAGCAATACAGATCCCCAGGAATCCTGAGAAAACTTATAGTGATAGAGAAAGACATTTTGAGTGTAAATCGTGATATCACGTGTGGTTTTTTTTCTTCTGAAAATACTGTAGCAAATAAAGAACAATCCGGGATCGGTCTTCTATTCAGGAACCGACGACGACGCTTGGATCGGGACGCGAGGAGATAAATTATTATAATACGACGTCTGGTCGTACGCGGTCAGGTTTAGGCCCCCTATAAAAAGCACTAATATTGGTGCTTCGATAGAGATATCGATTCGATCAGGATAGAACCCTCTTCATTTTCGTAATGCACCAATACTATCTATTTTATGCTCTGCGATGCTGTTTTTGGTCGAAGTTGAAAGGAAGTCCTTACTAATTCGTTTATAAACAGGAAAAGTGAGCAATACAGATCCCCAGGAATCCTGAGAAAACTTATAGTGATAGAGAAAGACATTTTGAGTGTAAATCGTGATATCACGTGTGGTTTTTTTTCTTCTGAAAATACTGTAGCAAATAAAGAACAATCCGGGATCGGTCTTCTATTCAGGAACCGACGACGACGCTTGGATCGGGACGCGAGGAGATAAATTATTATAATACGACGTCTGGTCGTACGCGGTCAGGTTTAGGCCCCCTATAAAAAGCACTAATATTGGTGCTTCGATAGAGATATCGATTCGATCAGGATAGAACCCTCTTCATTTTCGTAATGCACCAATACTATCTATTTTATGCTCTGCGATGGTGTTTGTGATTGAAGTTGAAAGGAAGTCCTTAGTAATTCGTTTATAAACAGGAGAAGTGAGCAATACAGATCCCCAGGAAACCTTAGAAAACTTATCGTGATAGAGAAAGATACAAAATGAGTGTAAATCGTGATATCACGTGTCGTTTTTTTTTTCTGGAAATACTGTAGCAAATAAAGAAGAATCCGGGATCGGTCTTCTATTCAGGAGCCGACGACGACGCTTGGATCGGGACGCGAGGAGATAAATTAATATAATACGACGTCTGGTCGTACGCGGCCAGGTTTAGGCCCCCTATAAAAAGCACAATAAAAACTTATTTATCTCGATAGGCGTGCGTGCAAACGTCGCTTCCGCTCTCGCTCGGATTACTTCGCTTCTTCCTCTCTTAACTGGATTTATGGCGCGACGGGCCTCTCCTTTTGCTGACATATTCACATTACTCAAAATAATATCCACCCAGATTACCCGAACGGCGGCATCTGCGGCACACACATACGCACGTAGTCGGTAATACACGCAGACACATATTCGAACTGGGCCTCTGCGTCATACGGCATCCGAATGCGAAATGGCGTCTTCATCAATNATCCAGTCTCTGAACGAGAGACTCGAATCTCTCAATAAGTGGTGTTTCGATAGACATGGTTAAAATTTTCAAAGTTCAACATCTTTCAGAGATCCTAGTCTTTCTACGAGAGACTCGAGTCTCTCAATTTTTCACTTTTATTCATTCAGTCTCTCTGTGAGAGACTCGAATCTCTGAATTAACAATTTTATCGTTCGAGTCTCTCATACAAAGACTGTGAGAGATCCATAAAAACACCTAGGCAATAACTGAGTGACTGTAGAAGACTGCGAGAGACGCTCTCGGAGACGCTGAAAGATTCTAAGAGACTGAAAATTTTTGTCTAGCGTAATCTTGGCCTGACTTGCCTCTAAGATGTCTCTGACTAGACCTTCATGCCTGAGAAGGTGTCCTACTAACCTTCATTTGTAACCTTCTTTATCCACGGTATCCTCATCATTCGCCTGAAACACCGCATTTCGAACGCTTCTAATCTTTTCTTTTCTGCAGCGCCCACCTTCCATATTTCGCACCCGTACAGCGCCGCGCTGCAAACATACACCTTCAACAACCTCAGATACAGTATAGACTGTAATTCTTGCTATATTTCTATGTATCTACAAATATTCGCAACATTAGCAAAACAGGAATATATTTGCATAGATGCATAATGTCAACGTAGACTGTTGGCGTAGTAGGAAAATGTATTATACATGTACTTATGTATGTATGTATGCATTTAGGTGTATGTTATGGAAGTTGTTTGTAGTCTCGTCACGAGTGCAACGCAGCGTTAAAAGAGCATTTAGAGTGATTAATGCCATCATCGCAATTACTTATTACGAGATGCACGCCCTTAGTTTTATAAAACACCTCCCAATTCATCTTGTCGGATGAATAATTGTTCGAAGCTGACTCCTTCGCACACATTAATTTTTAAAGTAACGGCTTATCTTTTAACGATGCGGGTTGTTGCACGCTTAAAAGCTTTTCATACACACCCATACATGTGTGTTTTACACCTCGAAACAAAAAATCAAATACTTCACAAATCCATCTTGCATTTATCAATCGCAAGATGAAATGTCTCAAGAGAGTAATTATTTTGTATAATTCAGCAGAAACTTTTTAAAAGTGTTCATCATCTTCAACCCTAGGACTGATTGGACACGCACATCCAGTTCTTTATCTTGAGCCAATCTTCTTATTTATCGGAACCTAGAGCAACATACATGTTTGCGAGTAGAACATTTAGTCAAGGTCTACCACCTCTGTCTCCCATCACTCCTGTTTCTGCGTCTAATATGTCTCTGATGTCTACCAATCTATCTCCTCACCTATTTCATATTGACTTCCATAACGCTCTTTGTGCTCCTCAAATAACTCCATTTGATGCAGTTATTGAAAACTTCAGTAATTGGTAAATATTCAATCCTGAGGACCGTTTATTTTTCAAAACCGTGACATTTCCCCTTTGCTGGGACTTTATCTCTGCTCCCTGAGTCATGTGAATACCTCGCCGTGATAAGAATTATATACTTAGACCACACTAGAATGTCGTTTACAAAAGGAAATGAAGATAATTTAAAATTTTTATGTATTAACATTAGAATTCTTAGGGATTTTGGGTGGGAGGTTTATATGTTGATGTATTGCTCTTTTATTACCTAACGCGCCAGTATTTCATTGAAATTTTCTTCCAGCAAAATTTTTTAAATTATTCTTTTTTATTTATACTTTAAAAAATGGCATGCGGCTGCGTCTCTTCCGGGTATTCTGGACATCGGTCGCAATTCTTAACTAATATTGGTGCTTCTTTTCTCTATCGATTCGATCAGGATAGAACCCTCTTCATTTTCGTAATGCACCAATACTATCTATTTTATGCTCTGCGATGCTGTTTGTGGTCGAAGTTGAAAGGAAGTCCTTACTAATTCGTTTATAAATAGGAAAAGTGAGCAATACAGATCCCCAGGAAACCTTAGAAAACTTATCGTGATAGAGAAAGATACAAAATGAGTGTAAATCGTGATATCACGTGTCGTTTTTTTTCTTCTGGAAATACTGTAGCAAATAAAGAACAATCCGGGATCGGTCTTCTATTCAGGAACCGACGACGACGCTTGGATCGGGACGCGAGGAGATAAATTATTATAATACGACGTCTGGTCGTACGCGGTCAGGTTTAGGCCCCCTATAAAAAGCACTAATATTGGTGCTTCGATAGAGATATCGATTCGATCAGGATAGAACCCTCTTCATTTTCGTAATGCACCAATACTATCTATTTTATGCTCTGCGATGCTGTTTTTGGTCGAAGTTGAAAGGAAGTCCTTACTAATTCGTTTATAAACAGGAAAAGTGAGCAATATAGATCCCCAGGAATCCTGAGAAAACTTATAGTGATAGAGAAAGACATTTTGAGTGTAAATCGTGATATCACGTGTGGTTTTTTTTCTTCTGAAAATACTGTAGCAAATAAAGAACAATCCGGGATCGGTCTTCTATTCAGGAACCGACGACGACGCTTGGATCGGGACGCGAGGAGATAAATTATTATAATACGACGTCTGGTCGTACGCGGTCAGGTTTAGGCCCCCTATAAAAAGCACTAATATTGGTGCTTCGATAGAGATATCGATTCGATCAGGATAGAACCCTCTTCATTTTCGTAATGCACCAATACTATCTATTTTATGCTCTGCGATGCTGTTTTTGGTCGAAGTTGAAAGGAAGTCCTTACTAATTCGTTTATAAACAGGAAAAGTGAGCAATACAGATCCCCAGGAATCCTGAGAAAACTTATAGTGATAGAGAAAGACATTTTGAGTGTAAATCGTGATATCACGTGTGGTTTTTTTTCTTCTGAAAATACTGTAGCAAATAAAGAACAATCCGGGATCGGTCTTCTATTCAGGAACCGACGACGACGCTTGGATCGGGACGCGAGGAGATAAATTATTATAATACGACGTCTGGTCGTACGCGGTCAGGTTTAGGCCCCCTATAAAAAGCACTAATATTGGTGCTTCGATAGAGATATCGATTCGATCAGGATAGAACCCTCTTCATTTTCGTAATGCACCAATACTATCTATTTTATGCTCTGCGATGCTGTTTTTGGTCGAAGTTGAAAGGAAGTCCTTACTAATTCGTTTATAAACAGGAAAAGTGAGCAATACAGATCCCCAGGAATCCTGAGAAAACTTATAGTGATAGAGAAAGACATTTTGAGTGTAAATCGTGATATCACGTGTGGTTTTTTTTCTTCTGAAAATACTGTAGCAAATAAAGAACAATCCGGGATCGGTCTTCTATTCAGGAACCGACGACGACGCTTGGATCGGGACGCGAGGAGATAAATTATTATAATACGACGTCTGGTCGTACGCGGTCAGGTTTAGGCCCCCTATAAAAAGCACTAATATTGGTGCTTCGATAGAGATATCGATTCGATCAGGATAGAACCCTCTTCATTTTCGTAATGCACCAATACTATCTATTTTATGCTCTGCGATGCTGTTTTTGGTCGAAGTTGAAAGGAAGTCCTTACTAATTCGTTTATAAACAGGAAAAGTGAGCAATACAGATCCCCAGGAATCCTGAGAAAACTTATAGTGATAGAGAAAGACATTTTGAGTGTAAATCGTGATATCACGTGTGGTTTTTTTTCTTCTGAAAATACTGTAGCAAATAAAGAACAATCCGGGATCGGTCTTCTATTCAGGAACCGACGACGACGCTTGGATCGGGACGCGAGGAGATAAATTATTATAATACGACGTCTGGTCGTACGCGGTCAGGTTTAGGCCCCCTATAAAAAGCACTAATATTGGTGCTTCGATAGAGATATCGATTCGATCAGGATAGAACCCTCTTCATTTTCGTAATGCACCAATACTATCTATTTTATGCTCTGCGATGCTGTTTTTGGTCGAAGTTGAAAGGAAGTCCTTACTAATTCGTTTATAAACAGGAAAAGTGAGCAATACAGATCCCCAGGAATCCTGAGAAAACTTATAGTGATAGAGAAAGACATTTTGAGTGTAAATCGTGATATCACGTGTGGTTTTTTTTCTTCTGAAAATACTGTAGCAAATAAAGAACAATCCGGGATCGGTCTTCTATTCAGGAACCGACGACGACGCTTGGATCGGGACGCGAGGAGATAAATTATTATAATACGACGTCTGGTCGTACGCGGTCAGGTTTAGGCCCCCTATAAAAAGCACTAATATTGGTGCTTCGATAGAGATATCGATTCGATCAGGATAGAACCCTCTTCATTTTCGTAATGCACCAATACTATCTATTTTATGCTCTGCGATGCTGTTTTTGGTCGAAGTTGAAAGGAAGTCCTTACTAATTCGTTTATAAACAGGAAAAGTGAGCAATACAGATCCCCAGGAATCCTGAGAAAACTTATAGTGATAGAGAAAGACATTTTGAGTGTAAATCGTGATATCACGTGTGGTTTTTTTTCTTCTGAAAATACTGTAGCAAATAAAGAACAATCCGGGATCGGTCTTCTATTCAGGAACCGACGACGACGCTTGGATCGGGACGCGAGGAGATAAATTATTATAATACGACGTCTGGTCGTACGCGGTCAGGTTTAGGCCCCCTATAAAAAGCACTAATATTGGTGCTTCGATAGAGATATCGATTCGATCAGGATAGAACCCTCTTCATTTTCGTAATGCACCAATACTATCTATTTTATGCTCTGCGATGCTGTTTTTGGTCGAAGTTGAAAGGAAGTCCTTACTAATTCGTTTATAAACAGGAAAAGTGAGCAATACAGATCCCCAGGAATCCTGAGAAAACTTATAGTGATAGAGAAAGACATTTTGAGTGTAAATCGTGATATCACGTGTGGTTTTTTTTCTTCTGAAAATACTGTAGCAAATAAAGAACAATCCGGGATCGGTCTTCTATTCAGGAACCGACGACGACGCTTGGATCGGGACGCGAGGAGATAAATTATTATAATACGACGTCTGGTCGTACGCGGTCAGGTTTAGGCCCCCTATAAAAAGCACTAATATTGGTGCTTCGATAGAGATATCGATTCGATCAGGATAGAACCCTCTTCATTTTCGTAATGCACCAATACTATCTATTTTATGCTCTGCGATGCTGTTTTTGGTCGAAGTTGAAAGGAAGTCCTTACTAATTCGTTTATAAACAGGAAAAGTGAGCAATACAGATCCCCAGGAATCCTGAGAAAACTTATAGTGATAGAGAAAGACATTTTGAGTGTAAATCGTGATATCACGTGTGGTTTTTTTTCTTCTGAAAATACTGTAGCAAATAAAGAACAATCCGGGATCGGTCTTCTATTCAGGAACCGACGACGACGCTTGGATCGGGACGCGAGGAGATAAATTATTATAATACGACGTCTGGTCGTACGCGGTCAGGTTTAGGCCCCCTATAAAAAGCACAATAAAAACTTATTTATCTCGATAGGCGTGCGTGCAAACGTCGCTTCCGCTCTCGCTCGGATTACTTCGCTTCTTCCTCTCTTAACTGGATTTATGGCGCGACGGGCCTCTCCTTTTGCTGACATATTCACATTACTCAAAATAATATCCACCCAGATTACCCGAACGGCGGCATCTGCGGCACACACATACGCACGTAGTCGGTAATACACGCAGACACATATTCGAACTGGGCCTCTGCGTCATACGGCATCCGAATGCGAAATGGCGTCTTCATCAATCCTTGGAGATTCCTCGAACAGAAGTGGAAAACTTGTCGTGTCGGTTTTATTATGCGTGACAGACCCTTAATTCTCGAAAATAAGGAACAGCAGAATTTGATAATTCCTGCCAACTACCCCCATACAATCTGCCAACATTTAGGTACACCGTACCAATCGTGTAGGGATTGAAAAGTCTACATAGTTTCAAAGACCGGAAACAGTAGACGGCTCAAGCTGGAAGTTCTGGGACTTCAAAGTAAGATTAATGTAGAATATATTTTCGATGAAAGATATCAGTACATAATTCCTTTTCGGTATCTAGGAAGTCAGATAAGTCAGGACCGAAGGAGGAGTATGGATATGAAGCAGATGATAGCGCAGGGTCCAGTTCAATAAAAAGAAATAACTTCTATGATCGCTAGCGGTTAAATTGGAAATTCGAAAAAGATTGTTAAAGGTGCAGGTATGTTTGGAGCGCGGCGCTGACCGTGTGGGAAACTTGCGAATGATGAGAATACCGTGGATAGAGAAGCTTAGAAATGAAGAGGTTTTAGAAAGTAGAGGAAAAGAGAGGACTCTATGGAAGTCAATAAGGAATAGGCGAGATAGGTTGGTAGGACACCTTCTCGGGCATGAAGGTCTGGAGGCAGAAACAGGAGTTACGAGGAGTAGAGGTATACCTAGATTAGATTGGTGGCAAATAGTTAAGGATGTAGGTTGTTCTAGTTTTGGGGAAATGCGATGAGATTAGCTCAGGATAGGAAAGAGTGGAGATGCGTGTCCAACCAATCTTAGGACTGACGACCTTATGATGATGATGAATAACTGATAATAAATCACTAGTTTACGAAAATCAAGGTATATTAAGCATAGATAAAACCTTCAAGAGACGGCGTTAATGTCAGTGACAGGGCGAAGGAGCAGCTCTAATAAAACATATGATGACGTTTCAAAAGCCTCAGGACTTTTACGAATGTAAATTTGGCTAGATTCCCTGGGAAGAAGAGACGTTGTATAGAACACGATAAATAGAACTATAGTCGACCAAATTAATGTTAAAAATCAGGGATGTGGGATGTTCTTCTCATATGGAAAGAGTGGAGATGCGTGTCCAAGCAGTCTTAGGACTGTCAACCCTATGATGGTGTCATGTTTCTTTGTACATTCTGCTAGCGCAGATTTGCAATGTCCGATCTATATTTGTAGAATTGCAATATACACATGCATAATATATTTATGTCTGCATATGTCATTGTCCTTGTTGAATTCTGCACGAATCGAACTTTTGAAATAAAACCAAGGCTGACGTTCAATTAATTATTTCTATTAATGAGAGGAACAAATTTCATTAGTTGCTTGAATATTGTAGACCAGGAATTCAATTTCAATTTATTCTATGCCTGTTGCACCGTACCTAACAAATTTGTTTAACCAACTAAACCATATTTTATTTTTATTTTGTAGATTACCAACAGAATTTTTAATATTTTGTAATTTAAATGCCAATAAAAAAGCCTTGCGACTTTTACAAATTAATGATCGAACAGTGGAATCCGCTTTCTATAGAAACTATTTGGTTTATTTGTAATTTCGTTGTCTACAAATGTTTACAATAACACAACTATAATTAAAATCAATGAGAAATGCTTTACATCCAGAGCATTAGTTGCTAGATATGGCCATATAGATGGCTGATAACTAACTGTATCTACTTGTCCAGCTGAATGGACAATGAACCGAGCGGCATGGCCTCTAGAGGTTTAGTCCATTGCTTAGCATTAGGGAGGACGCCGGTTCTATTCCAAATCCATCTGCCTTCGTCCAAGTTTTTCTGTGGTTTCCTTGGATCTCTTAGGCAAATGCTGGGGCAGTAATATTCCACAGATAATCTTTCATTCTCTTCTGTCTTCATTTCGTCCGCCTCATCTTTCTCACCCGAACCACCGTCCACCCATTCCCACGATTCCTGAGGCTGGTGGGAATGAAACACCTAAAAGTTTTTTTTCTGGACAATGAAGCTTTTGTTCCCACGCAAACTAAATTAATACTTATGACACAAGTTCTTGGGCAGTAATTTGTCAACTTATTTGATCTCATCGGCAATAATCAGTCTATATAAATCACTACATCAATAAAATTGAAGTAGCTCCTTGAAGTATTTAACAACACAAGAACAACAAAGGTGATAGCTTGATTAAGGCTTCCACGGACATTGTGATTAATAGAGATTGTAAAATATGTAGGTAGCTGGTAAAAGTGGTCTTTGTCATCAGCACAGACAAATTTTGTTTGCGGGAGGTCAATGGTGGACGAATATTACCATAAACGTTAAATTTCCTTCTCGTTCGTCAGGTCACGAACGGTTTGAATGCATAAAGGATCTGGCAATGAGTTTCCGAATTCTAGTCGAATGCAGTGACTTTTTTCGGTCCTTTTTCCGATAGAATCCGAAGTCGTTATTATGAATTTATTCAGCAAGCGGTATCTTCAATTTTCACGAAGTGGTTAGTAGTCCCAGGCGTGTGATTTTAGTTCTACTATATCGGCGTTATCGTCGTTCTAGTGGTGTCTATGTGATGCTCCCGGAATCCATACAACATACGACCACATATACATATTTGTAACTCCATGTGTGTGTGTGTGTGTGGGTGTGTGTGTACGTATACGTGTCCGTGTATGTGTATTTTGGAGAGGCGACAACGGTGCCTAATTCCATTAAACTATACGACGATTGGCCGTCGCTCTGTGTTTATACGGCTCGATGTTAATTAAACTGACTCGTTTTTGGTGTCGGCTTGTGTGAGGATTCAAGGGCTGAACCATGGGGATTTTGCGAAGCCAATTGAGATTTTGACACGTCACGCTCGTCGCGTCGCATCGCGTTGCGTCGGACACCGGGACTTCGGTCGGTCGTTTCACGCCACAACCAGAATCGCCATTGTGTGCTCGTTTGTGTTTTTCTAAAATTGCTTATTGTATGCCGACGAATCCAATTTATTTCCAGAACTCGGACTCATTAGTCATCGAATTGTTCCTACTGTTAATCGATCTCTAAGGGCGATTGTATTAGAATAAATTAATTAGAAATTCGGTAGGTAGGTACTTAAAATCATCTTGGACATTTGCTGCGATTGTTCTTCCTTCTTGAAATTTATATTTTAATAGAGTGTTGTCAAAATATTGTTCTCTACTTCTCTATACTAGCAGGAACCCGTCCAAATTTGAGCGGAATCATATTTGGTGACGCACAGCAATTGAAACCATTCCCACTATAACCTAACGTAACATTTTTCAGATTTTAAAGTGTGTACTTTAATGGAAGTACTTGTGTATTTAACCACTTATGCATGTTAAAAAAATATTAAAAGTTTACATCATGCCCGTGTCTAGTCTTCCTGGCACGGGAGTATAAAGTACCTACGTAGGGACGCGTAACGTACCCACGACGCGATCTGTAAAACCGTCACCAAGTTAAGCTCGGTGGTCCACTGCGCAGTAACGCTGCGCGCGTCCAATTGTCGTGTAGGCATGGGGATTTTGTTAACTTTTTAATATTTGACAACTGACAATACTGAAATTGATGCGTAGTCGCCTATTGCGCAACGGACTGTTTCGTTTTCTTTCCTTTAATAGTTGTGGTACTCTTTAGGCTTCATATTCGCTTATCATATGTTTTTAGAATGTATCCACCCAATGATACACCTGAATGTCTACATTAGACCCTCCCCTTTTCTCCAATTGTTATCTGCTACCTCGAATACGTTATAAAAGGTGAACATCCTGCAAATAAAAAGTAGGCCTCGATAACCCTTAAACGTTTCAGTTATCAGATCCAAAATGTGGAACTTTCGGCTATTCTGGTTCTTTAAATTATCATAAAGTCGGATAAAATATCCACGACTAACTGAGAGATTGATAAACACACAGACGCTAGAATATTATTATATTCAGTGATGTAATGAATCTTTTATTTAAAATTTTCAACTTTCCCGAATTTCGTTACCACTTGCTAATAAGCGTAATTTCCCAGAAATTTCAGTAAACTGTTAACGCGAACCAATATCAAAAGGATCGTTTTGAAAGATGATAAAGTTATGCTATTATTAAAAGCCATAAATTTCGTAGCGACATTTATAGCAATAAACTTTGTTCCCCTATAAATTATTCTTGTATTCATTTGAAAAGGTTAATACAGTTTGAAGGACCAATCTGCGGATTTTCCCTCACCTAATAGCTGCCACCAAAATTGTATGTATATAAACAAGTAAAAGTTTGTTCATTTGTTGGAATTTTCTGGGAATTGTTTATTACATTGTAAATATACTTTAAGACCGTGAGACATACATGAGGGGTAGTTCACAGGACTAAAACTCCTCCCTCGGAATACATTCAGTAAGCCAAATTAAGTAAAATCGTACAAATCATATTTCAGTTACCTAGTCAGAATTTAGATACGCTTCAAAGCATTTACCAGAATTTTGTGTCATATATAGGGATAGATATATAAGGGCAAAAGATTAGTATGCTTAGATTTGCAGATGATATAGTAGTATTAGCATCTAGTAAGAAGAAATTAGAGGTAGCTTTAAATTAGATGGAAGTGCTATTGAAAAAACAGTATTATATGAAAATAAAATAAAAATACTGGTATGCAAGGAAAATAATAGTAAGGAAAGAGCGAATATAAAAATAGGAGACGAAAGAAAACGAAAATAAATGGCTGATTTTCGGTAGGGATAGAGATTAAAACAGAGATGGCGCAGGTCGAGTCGTCTTTAATAAAAAGAAGTCACTTTTATGCTCGCGAACGGTTAATTTAGAAATTCGAAAAAGGTGTATTTTTGGAACGCGGCGCTGTACGGGTGCGAAACATGGACAGTGGGTGCGACGGAAAAGGTTAAAAGCGTTCGAAATGTGGTGTTATAAGCGAATGTTGAAGATACCGTGGATAGAGAAGAATAAAGATGAATAGGAGAAGAAAGGATTCTGTGGAAGAAATACGGAAAATACTATAGGTTGGAAGGACACCTTCTCAGGCATGAAGGACTAGTGAGAGTGAAGCAGAAACAGGAGTTAAGAGAAGTAGAGGAAGACCTAGATTAGATTACTGCTCGCAAATAGTTAAAGATGTGGTATGTTCTAGTTTTAGGGAAATGCGAAGATTAGCTTAGTATAGGAAACTAGTCTTAGGACTAACGACCTTATGATGATTATGATCTTATTTCCGGGATCTGGACACTATTACTGGTACCCATACCAAGCATCCGGATTCACTTTACCAGTATCCAAAACAAACTCAAACCGTTTATTAAAAAACAAAGTAACTTTTAATAAGTATTTGTATAAATTTCTTCTTAACCCAAAGTTTTGCATGTATATATGTATATATGTATGAATGTATGTATGCGTATTAGAAGTACCTACCAGGCTTAAGGGAATAATTTTTTTTTTTTCGAGAAGAAGGCGATGAATGGAACGTTCCAATTCCTGTGAAAAGGCAAATTACCGAATCTCCGAATTCAAGTTGAGCATTATGTACGTTCCGTTGGATATATTTCAGTGCGAGAGGGTTGTCCGTCGGTCTCATCATCAAAAATTCTCTCTGTGAGAGTGCATATTTATTCGCGGGGATTTGGTCGGCAAAGAGCGTCGTGGCGGCGGCCTTTTCGATTCAGATCGTGATCCCGGATATTCTGGACGCGCACAAAATCCAGAGGTTTGCCGGAATAAATGAACCCGCGTTCTGCCTCTGTATCGCGGTCCTTTTTATTTCCTGCACTCACTCGCAACTGCCACGAGCGTTATCACCGTCGACGGCACCAGTAACATCGCGTCCCTTTTACTTCTCCCTTCTCACGTCCTCGGTGTAGCCAGAAGCGTCGATTTCGATCGCTTTTGACTGAGCCGATAAATAGAGGACGAAGCTTTTAATAAAATGAAAACGGGATTTGATGTTGCTATTCTTATTGACGCACCGATACATTATTTTCCATTTTGGACCAAAGACTTTAAGACTTCTCCCTAATTGAAGCGTAACGTGTTCCTTTTAAAATGGTTTTCCATAATGAATATTTCTATTGCATTAACAACCCAATTATCTGATAGATCATTAATTTATAGTCGGCAATTCATCGAAATCACCAAACGTAGATTGGGATTTCGATCTTATTAGTTCTCATCAGCACATCATAGGTACAAGGACGGGCTGAAAAGTTAGTAGGTTGACCATATATGGCTCTACTAGTATCAAATCCGTGTGGTTTTTACGTATATAAATTTGACAGCTGTTGCACTATTAGTATCTGAGTTATAGCATTTTTAGTGAAAGAACTTTTGTTGTTTGAAAAAGAAAGTGCTGTTTCATCAAGACAATGCACCGTGTCATAAATCAATGAAATCGATGGCAAAATTCCATGAATTGGACTTCCGCATCCACCGTACTCTCCAGATCTGGCCCATAGCGACTTTTTTCTGTTCTCAGACCTCAAGAGGATGCTCGCTGGACAGAAATTTCGCGCCGATGAACTTTCACCATTTGGTTTACGCCAAACAGGGGCTGCTTTCTATGTAGAGTTGTCGTAAAGTAACTACTTTGGTAAAGCTATCGAATTGTACTCATATATGACAGTAAGCGCTCGTTAACTTGATTTATGACTGCCTACAAAAACGCCGGCATTTTAGGTAAGGTCAAAGGTGATTGATATATTCAAATCTGGTCTTATCGTGTGAGTCTAAAACTATACGAGTCAAATTAGAAGACGTAAGAACTGCAAACATGTTACTACAAAAAATGTTCTTAGATTTTGACCGGGGAATTTGTTCCTTTTTGTTTTTTGCTTGCACTTCAAGCCTTAAATGGAACGCCTCAGAGCGAGGTAACGCCGCATGAGTCATGTTTTTTCGTGCGTGCAGCCGGCTCCATCGAATTATAAGACGTTGTCACATCAAAAATATTCCTCAAATTCAAGTCTCTGTCCTAATATTAATCCATACCGATTTACATTGAATTTTCAGCATTAAACAATCAATTAGTTATTCCGACCAAGTGATTNGCTCGTTCCGCGCTCTCGCTTGCACTTCAAGCCTTAAATGGAACGCCTCAGAGCGAGGTAACGCCGCATGAGTCATGTTTTTTCGTGCGTGCAGCTGGCTCCATCGAATTATAAGACGTTGTCACGTCAAAAATTGCTTTTCGCCATTCATATTCCAAAAGGTGTCACTTTAAATTATCAAGATCACAAAAGTTTGTCCTATTTTCTAGACTAGAAAAATTTATATGCTTTCTTCTTTGGCATTATGAATACATAATGTTTCGAGTGGGTGTATGGCGTACTTTGTTGTACGATTGTTCCACCAAGTTAATAACAAAGTTGGGCCTCTCTGTAGTTTTGTAATTGGGCATCGGTTAGTGGACGGACAAAGCCGCAACGATAAATTGTAGGGGATTATTCGGCAATGGCTCGGGGCTGCTTCTATAGTTTCCAACGGCCGGCTGCGGATGGGCCGAAAAGTTTGTTGCTGCTGCTTTAGTTTATCGAGCAAATCAAAAGACCCACTCATTCGAATAATTTATTTGCATTACCTAAATGTGAAAATGCATCCGTAAACTTCGCAGCAACGAACGAATGCGGGCGCTAATGAAAATACTATTTTGCCTGTGTTCTAAACTTTCTTAATAAAACGTTTTTCCATTTGAATTTCGAATGCAGTGTTCTCGCGTTAACTCTGCCATTTCTATTCTATTCCAAATGCCCAACACAAATGTATACATTAACTTTACTTGATACTATGGCATACAGTAATGGCGAGAGTTAGGAACCAAGCATAAGGATATCCGATTACATGCAATCATCATCTATTACAAAATGAAACGTGGTATAGATAAATTCGTACTAATTGTTTCAGCCATATATTTATGTAGATAATCCTAACTAATATAAATGCGAGTGTGTTTGTTTGTTACCACTTCACGCATTAACTAATAAATCGATCATCATGTAATTTTGTACATACATTGTCGAAGGTATAGAAAAGGACATAGGGTACCTTTTATCAAAAAAAAAAAATACTGTTCAAAAGAGATAAAAAAATTAATTTTATGTAGTCGTCGATGATATCTAAGAAATACCTAGTGCATTAACGGCAGCGAAGCCGCTGGTAAAACCTATCAATTATTAAAACAATAAATATATGAAGTAAAAAAAAAGGATGATGTTTAGTGTTTTGCTACTAGGCATATAAGAAATATTGATAGGTAGCGTAAATTTCTTTCAAAGGACTTTACAAAACGTTGCGAAACACTATGAAGTACTACATTTGGGATAAATATGTGCAAATGGCGATATGGGTAGAGGAATTTCGAAATACCCTGGGCTGCGAAATATGTCAGGACAGACCTTATTACAGTCATGTTGTACACCTCAAAAAAATTGACCCGACTGTTAATCACGTAAACGATGACGGCCGAACGGACAATGTTTTTAGTGAGAAGAAGGAGTCAATAGTAAGGTGGTATTTTCTGTGTCATTGCGTAACCCAAAGTTATGACCCATGAGATTCTAAACTACCTCTACTGTTAGTATTGCTCGGGTTCGCGTCGACTCATACTTCACGTGGACGATGACGAAGAAGGAGTCAATAGTAAGGTGGTATTTTCTGTGTCATTGCGTAACCCAAAGTTATGACCCATGAGATTCTAAACTACCTCTACTGTTAGTATAGCTCGGGTTCGCGTCGATTCATACTTCACGTCGTTATAATTTTATCCCTAAATGAAAATGTATTACCTTCACGGATTTGAATAGGTAGGTGCAATTGCAATATCCACCTTCTCGGTAACGTTTTCTCCTTTTAAAGTGAGCAGGAATGTCTAATACTTCATTGCATATCGCCCAAGCCCAGGTCGGTTTGTCTGGCGACAAAGATGCTTTTTATCTGAAACATATGCAAATTGAACATTAGATTTGCATCTTTTCTTTACTGCAGTGCCTGGAGAGCTGTGCCGGCTGAAGTAGTTATAAAGTCTCTAAAACAAGGTTCGTTAATATAAACAACTGTTGGGAATTTTCAAACTCGGTTTTCATAGAAAACAACATGAAAGGAAGCCTCAAAGGTTTATTTGCGCGAAAGAGTTTCGAATGACGTTCATTTTCTAACTTTTACAAAATTAAAGTCCTTTTGCTGTAATATCGTAACCCAAAAGGATTTTATACATTCCTGCAAGCGGCTTCCGAGTATAAATTTACTTCTAGTATATGTAAAGTCTGTCGATAGGTTGGTGAATTTGTTCAGAACCCTTTACATATAAATACATAATATACGCATCCAAATACTTAGTGACAGTGTATCACCATCTAGTGGTAGACACGTAAACCAATTAATAAAAACGTTCAAGTTGGTGGTCAAACATTTATCGAAGCTGACACACGCGGATCATGATTTCCTTCTTATATTTGACTAATATTTGGTTGGATAAACTGAAATACCTTTTTAAGACCTTGTCTGACGCTTGAAATACTTTAGTAGCAGCGATTACCCATTAGATGACGACGATAAAGAACATGAACGTCAAAAAAATATTTTTTGGAAGTGACATTCTTTGCAATTTACTAGGTACATTTTGTCAATTACATAGGTGTACCTATATATAAATACGTAGGCGTAGATAGACACGGAACGAAGACATCCGTTTTATAAAGGATATTCTCCTTCTTTTCCAGGCATTAAAGCGTTGAGCGAAGTGGATGTGATAGTGCCCCAAGCAGTCGCTGTTGGAGACACTGTCACCCTCCAATGCCACTACGATCTGGAAGGACAGCCCCTTTACACCCTCAAGTGGTACAAGGGAGCGAGAGAATTCTACCGATTCATCCCCAAGGAGCATCCCAATACACAGGTTTTCCCGTTTCCTGGAATTGACGTAGACGTAAGACGTTTAATTTCGATTTACCCTTAAGTAAATATTGAGGATGTTTATAACGGAAAATCGCTTGAATATCTACCGAGTGTGCAAATAGTAATTTACGCGAAATTATTTAGGTACAATATCTGATGAATTTACGTAATGAACACTGCATAAGATCGATCGCGCTTACTGATTTTATGTGGAAGTTGGTTAAGCTAACGTATTAAAATTTCATTTCATTTTTTGAAATCTAATTTTTGACTGTTAGTTTTCGCGGTCAGTATTAGTTGTTTATAAGTTTCTTTCAAGACTGATTCTCTTTAAACGTTTTGTCATTCTTCGCCAACGACATTTTTGTGGGTAACCTTATTGAGACATACATAGTTGGAACGATCAAACTTGGCAAAGTTCGTAATAAAATTTCTGTAAGAATCTTCTTTGTTTGCTAGTTGGGACTGTAGTCATTTGCTGCGTTTTGATCACGCCCTTGTTAAGTTACGAAATACTTCATGAGTAGCACACACAAAGTGAAAGGAGATAAACGAATAATAGTAAGCGGTGCAGCGCTTGGGGGTTGGTTAGGTATGCAAAAGATCATGGTTGGTTTTATAACTGCATTGTTGGACTTATATCTTTAACAAGCATCTTTGCTTTCATAAACTCCTGAGAATGTTGAACTTCCTTTAATGTTCGATGCTCGTACATGCTCCAATTCTTCTATTTCGATCTATGCCAATTTTGAACCTCCCAACTATACAGTTCCTAATTCTGGTCGCATCTCAGCCCTGGTTAAATCGCCAATGAAGATCTTCCCTAAATAAGTGTATCCACCACTAAAAACAAATTTTTTATTTTAACTGAATTTAATTTGATGTTTCTTGTATTTCTTTGTTTCAGTTGAACAAGTCGAATTTGCATGCCATCGTGTTACGTAACGTCCAACCTGAAATATCTGGAACATATAGATGCGAAGTTTCGACAGATGCTCCAAACTTTTATACCAACATGATGTCAGCTAGTATGTACGTATTAAGTAAGTACTTAGTTTATATTTATATTTGTTTGTTGTATTTGTTTTGCAACGGGGCGACCGGGATTTAATTCTCAGTTGATGCAAAGTCTTTTTTACTTCGTAAGGGATATGATACAATTTCAATAACTTACATATGCACAATTACAATATTTTACAATTGTTGATTTATACGATAAAACTAACGAAATATTTAAACTGCTTCTTTTTAATGTACTCTGAATAAGCTTGTAATTCAGGCTGTTTATATCACTGATCAGCTGGTCACTGAGTAACTAATTTAGATAGAGCGGCTTGACCTAGAGGTTCAGTTCATTGCTTTGCATTCGGGAGGACTCCGTCCGTCTGCCTTAGTCCAAGTTTTTCTGCGGTTTCCCCGGATCACTTAGACATGTGCTGGAGCAGTAATATTCCACAGATAATCTTTCATTCTTTTCTGTCTTCATTTCGTCCGTCTCATCTTTCTCACCCGAACCACCACCCACCCGTTCCCACGATTCCTAAAAGGAGACTGAAGAGGGCCTTCCGTCCTACCTTCCGAGATAGTTTGGAACCAGTATTAGAGGCTGATGGGAATGAAACATCCAAAGTTTTTTTTCTAACTAACTCAGGCTGTCATCCAGACGTCTACTTATTTTATCAACGGATTCTCCGGAATAATTTTCATTCTTCTCGAGAATTCTGGAACTCTTATTGTTAAGGCACGCAAATATGTCTCACTCAGGGCATGATTTATTACCCTCCTCGTATTTAGTACAAAGATCGCCGGTCATCGATCGGTCCCTGTCTGCGGCCGTACTCAATAGCCGCCGGAAGTCAATGTATTGATTATCACGTACATATTTGCACATTCTAACTATTAAAAATCGAGAATATAACGGGAAATTGAACTTGTTGTTGAACATGTTACAAAAGCTTTCACTTTAGCTACATACGTTCGTAACTTTTTTAACTTTAAAGGTGTTTTAGTTTAATTCTACCATAAACTAGTGCAAAAATAAACAAAGTATCAAGTAAAAAAGTTGATAGGTATAAGGTGATTTTGAAACGGAAATAATTGCTTCTTATTAAATAATTTTTTTGGTGAGTTCGTTGTGTATCACTTGGTTCTTTTTTTATCTTTTCAATATTTGCCTTCACTTCCCGCATTTAATTCCTGCGAACGTTATCTCCAATGAGAGAAGGAACTTTTCCGGAAATTTGTTCCCGCAACAAGTTGATTCTCATCTCGGTTACCGTCACGGCATCCATCTCAATTCAGTTTTTGCATCCTGCGTGCAAACAAGGGGCTAATTGACGCTTGCTTTTTGCCCACTGTGCGTAACTGGAACACCCTGCACACATTTTTCTTCTTTCCTTTCACTGGAACTTTTTCTTTAGGTATTTCAACATTCAACTACTAGAATGTGACTACTGTAGTAAGTGTAGTTTTAACACTTTTTAAATTTGTTAGTGAATTCTGCTTTTATTGAAAGAGTGGGTTTATAGTATGTAATGAGGACAACGTAACGAAAAAAGAATTTAATGATTTTATTCATTATCCACATTTTGTACATGTTTGATTGTGATCTTAATTTTTTATATTCGAGTAAGATCAATAAAATGCTCGTATTCTAAATATATTTTACTTTCTCTTCTTATCTATGTATTAGTGTCGGTAAAAGTCCCCAGCGGAAATTTCCGCAGTACCCCATGCATCCATCTCATTAAGATAATTAATCCGACCAGAAATGTCGCAACGTAGTACTCACGAGAGCGAATGAATTATAATTACTGCTATAAATTTGGGATCATGTTCAAAAGTAGCGAAAGCCATTCAACACTGATAAAAAAAATTAAATGACCACTCAGTCTTTTTGCCGAATTTAATGAATGCAAGTGTAATATTAATACGTATTAAAAGAATAGAGAAGGATAGCAATGAAGAACTATTAGAAAGAATAGGAGAACAGAGGACTCTATGGAAGTCAATAAGAAATAGGCGAGATAGGCTGGTAGGACACCTTCTCAAGCATGAAGATCTAGTCAGAGACATACTAGAGGCAGAAACAGGAGTTAGAAGGGGTAGAGGTAGACCTAGATTAGATTACTTTAGGGAAATGCGAAGATTAGTTCAAGATAGGAAAGAGTGGAGGTGCGTGTCCAACCAGTCTTAGGATTGACGACCTTATGATGATGATTAAAACCATGCTGTCGTGATGACAAAACTGTTCAATTCTTTTTTCTCCAATATGCACGATTTACTACTTTGCTTTTGCTGTTTTTCCTGGTAAAAGAATCATTCGTAAAGAACGATTTTTAAAGTTAGATGAGTTCTGAGGGATTTGATGTATATTATACATGCAGAAATCGTAATTATAAAGAACTTTTTCAAATTTGTATGACAAATGACATTTGAATTATCCGTCTGTCAAACGCTATGAATTGAATGGATCACGAACGTATAACAAATGTAGTTTTTTCGTTAATAAGTAAACTTTATGCATCGAATTCAGTCAAATTTACATGTGCATAACAGGAATCATTTGCGTTCTAATAAAAAGTATTTTCTGTTTTTGTTAAGCTTCTTCGTTATTGGAATAACCCCAAAATAGCGCTGCTTCGTTTTGATGAGATAGATTTTGTTTTGACTGACAAAGTTCAGTCATTCAAAACATTGTAACATAATTTGTAGGGATTAATAATTATTCAGAAAATCAGCATCATCATCATCATCATCATGGGGCATCAGTCTTAAGACTAGTTAGATACGCATCTCCACTTTCTCCTGTATCCTGAGCTAATCTTCGTATTTCCCTAAAACTAGTACATCTCATATCCTTAACTTTTTGTTTCCGCTTATTTCTTATTGACTTCCATTGAGTCGTCTGTTCTCCTATTCTATCTAATACCTCTTCATTTCTAACCTTCTCTATCCACGGTATCCTCATCATTGACCTGTAACACACCACATTTCGAACGCTTCTAACCTTTTCTTTTTCCAAATTAATCTTTATTTGATTGGTAAGCTGCATATGTAAAGTAGGCATGAATATGTTAAAGATAGAACTATTGAATCGATACCCTTTAGACGTAACATGCATTTATCTTTAAGACTGTTAGAGTGTGACAGATAAATTGAAATCTGAAGACGCATGCAGATAATGTGCGAAAAATATCGAGTAGAAAAATTAAACTTTAATGTAAAGTAGGTCGAGACACCATTTACGAGATGCTATAAGATTGACATAAAATCGATTTTTAAATTACACTCTACTTGGAAAAATTCGGATATTTTCTTAAGATTTATGGTCCCCATGACGCTTCCGGAAAAGGCATTCTTCGGTAAACATTCCCGTTCGCTTGATTAACTATCGGAGGATTGTTCACGAAACTTCCCTTCGTGTTTAAAAACTTTTTCCGTTAAGGCGAAAAAGGTTTCGGTATCGAGCACTTGTTGAAGCCCAAAAATTAAAGATAAACCACGACAACGTTGGTGGATCTCAAATCAAATCGATATTCGTTTTAATATTCGCCACGATAAGATAAGTGAAATAGCAGTAGTAGATAGTGCCGCTAAATAGAGCCGCTGTAGGGTTTCTAATGGAGTCTTATGCAAGTCCCAATACACCCTTCTCTGCGGTGGTGTAGAGTGCTTCTTAATGTCATCCTGCCGCCGTCAAATCGACACGTTTGCCGCTCTTATCGTGGATCGTCCTAGGAGAATATGTATGCGAGAGAGGGGTTGAACGTGTGCAGGGGGTGTGTCTGTGTGTGTGTGTGTGTGTGTGTGGTAAATGTACCCGTTAAACGGGTTGTTCGGAAAAATACNGCCGGTCATCGATCGGTCCCTGTCTGCGGCCGTACTCAATAGCCGCCGGAAGTCAATGTATTGATTATCACGTACATATTTGCACATTCTAACTATTAAAAATCGAGAATATAACGGGAAATTGAACTTGTTGTTGAACATGTTACAAAAGCTTTCACTTTAGCTACATACGTTCGTAACTTTTTTAACTTTAAAGGTGTTTTAGTTTAATTCTACCATAAACTAGTGCAAAAATAAACAAAGTATCAAGTAAAAAAGTTGATAGGTATAAGGTGATTTTGAAACGGAAATAATTGCTTCTTATTAAATAATTTTTTTGGTGAGTTCGTTGTGTATCACTTGGTTCTTTTTTTATCTTTTCAATATTTGCCTTCACTTCCCGCATTTAATTCCTGCGAACGTTATCTCCAATGAGAGAAGGAACTTTTCCGGAAATTTGTTCCCGCAACAAGTTGATTCTCATCTCGGTTACCGTCACGGCATCCATCTCAATTCAGTTTTTGCATCCTGCGTGCAAACAAGGGGCTAATTGACGCTTGCTTTTTGCCCACTGTGCGTAACTGGAACACCCTGCACACATTTTTCTTCTTTCCTTTCACTGGAACTTTTTCTTTAGGTATTTCAACATTCAACTACTAGAATGTGACTACTGTAGTAAGTGTAGTTTTAACACTTTTTAAATTTGTTAGTGAATTCTGCTTTTATTGAAAGAGTGGGTTTATAGTATGTAATGAGGACAACGTAACGAAAAAAGAATTTAATGATTTTATTCATTATCCACATTTTGTACATGTTTGATTGTGATCTTAATTTTTTATATTCGAGTAAGATCAATAAAATGCTCGTATTCTAAATATATTTTACTTTCTCTTCTTATCTATGTATTAGTGTCGGTAAAAGTCCCCAGCGGAAATTTCCGCAGTACCCCATGCATCCATCTCATTAAGATAATTAATCCGACCAGAAATGTCGCAACGTAGTACTCACGCGAGCGAATGAATTATAATTACTGCTATAAATTTGGGATCATGTTCAAAAGTAGCGAAAGCCATTCAACACTGATAAAAAAAATTAAATGACCACTCAGTCTTTTTGCCGAATTTAATGAATGCAAGTGTAATATTAATACGTATTAAAAGAATAGAGAAGGATAGCAATGAAGAACTATTAGAAAGAATAGGAGAACAGAGGACTCTATGGAAGTCAATAAGAAATAGGCGAGATAGGCTGGTAGGACACCTTCTCAAGCATGAAGATCTAGTCAGAGACATACTAGAGGCAGAAACAGGAGTTAGAAGGGGTAGAGGTAGACCTAGATTAGATTACTTTAGGGAAATGCGAAGATTAGTTCAAGATAGGAAAGAGTGGAGGTGCGTGTCCAACCAGTCTTAGGATTGACGACCTTATGATGATGATTAAAACCATGCTGTCGTGATGACAAAACTGTTCAATTCTTTTTTCTCCAATATGCACGATTTACTACTTTGCTTTTGCTGTTTTTCCTGGTAAAAGAATCATTCGTAAAGAACGATTTTTAAAGTTAGATGAGTTCTGAGGGATTTGATGTATATTATACATGCAGAAATCGTAATTATAAAGAACTTTTCAAATTTGTATGACAAATGACATTTGAATTATCCGTCTGTCAAACGCTATGAATTGAATGGATCACGAACGTATAACAAATGTAGTTTTTTCGTTAATAAGTAAACTTTATGCATCGAATTCAGTCAAATTTACATGTGCATAACAGGAATCATTTGCATGATAACCAAATAACGTTCTAATAAAAAGTATTTTCTGTTTTTGTTAAGCTTCTTCGTTATTGGAATAACCCCAAAATAGCGCTGCTTCGTTTTGATGAGATAGATTTTGTTTTGACTGACAAAGTTCAGTCATTCAAAACATTGTAACATAATTTGTAGGGATTAATAATTATTCAGAAAATCAGCATCATCATCATCATCATCATGGGGCATCAGTCTTAAGACTAGTTAGATACGCATCTCCACTTTCTCCTGTATCCTGAGCTAATCTTCGTATTTCCCTAAAACTAGTACATCTCATATCCTTAACTTTTTGTTTCCGCTTATTTCTTATTGACTTCCATTGAGTCGTCTGTTCTCCTATTCTATCTAATACCTCTTCATTTCTAACCTTCTCTATCCACGGTATCCTCATCATTGACCTGTAACACACCACATTTCGAACGCTTCTAACCTTTTCTTTTTCCAAATTAATCTTTATTTGATTGGTAAGCTGCATATGTAAAGTAGGCATGAATATGTTAAAGATAGAACTATTGAATCGATACCCTTTAGACGTAACATGCATTTATCTTTAAGACTGTTAGAGTGTGACAGATAAATTGAAATCTGAAGACGCATGCAGATAATGTGCGAAAAATATCGAGTAGAAAAATTAAACTTTAATGTAAAGTAGGTCGAGACACCATTTACGAGATGCTATAAGATTGACATAAAATCGATTTTTAAATTACACTCTACTTGGAAAAATTCGGATATTTTCTTAAGATTTATGGTCCCCATGACGCTTCCGGAAAAGGCATTCTTCGGTAAACATTCCCGTTCGCTTGATTAACTATCGGAGGATTGTTCACGAAACTTCCCTTCGTGTTTAAAAACTTTTTCCGTTAAGGCGAAAAAGGTTTCGGTATCGAGCACTTGTTGAAGCCCAAAAATTAAAGATAAACCACGACAACGTTTTTAGGTCTCAAATCAAATCGATATTCGTTTTAATATTCGCCACGATAAGATAAGTGAAATAGCAGTAGTAGATAGTGCCGCTAAATAGAGCCGCTGTAGGGTTTCTAATGGAGTCTTATGCAAGTCCCAATACACCCTTCTCTGCGGTGGTGTAGAGTGCTTCTTAATGTCATCCTGCCGCCGTCAAATCGACACGTTTGCCGCTCTTATCGTGGATCGTCCTAGGAGAATATGTATGCGAGAGAGGGGTTGAACGTGTGCAGGGGGTGTGTCTGTGTGTGTGTGTGTGTGTGTGTGGTAAATGTACCCGTTAAACGGGTTGTTCGGAAAAATACGTGATTGCCGCCAATGTGTGCATCTACGATAACAGAGTGCATCGTTACGGATTTTCTCTTGGAAAAATATGCTTATCCGAAGATGCAACTCCAAGTATTTAGTAGGTATCTGGGTAAAGCTCTCTCTCGAATAACGCGCCATATGCATAACGTGATCTGTAGCTTCTCCAACGAAAATAGCTCTTCTTTCCCTTAAAAAAGTTTTTTATCATCACAATGTCGTCAGTCCTAAGACTGGTTGAACACGCACCTTCACTCTTTCCTATCCTGAACTAATCTTCGCATTTCCCTAAAACTAGAACAACCCTCATTCTTAACTTTTTCTAAGCTTTTTCGGCTTGTGTATTCTAAAGTTTAACACACTAATTTCGCCACACTTATCGTTAGCAGATGTCTTCTTCAGTCTTTAACATCTAACGTATACGGGGTGAACCAGAAATATTTAATATTTTGCTTAATGTTTTTGTGCAGAATTTTAAGTCGTTATAAGTTATATGACCACAAAAATATATTTATAGGTACTCAAAAACAATTGATTGTGTTCTGGTAGTACGTCAGATACATTAATCATCATCATCATCATCATCATCATAACGGCGTCAGTCCTAAGACTGGTTGAACACGTACCTCCACTCTTTCCTATCCTGAGCTAATCTTCGCATTTCCCCAAAACCAGAACCCACATCCTTAACTATTTG
This sequence comes from Agrilus planipennis, assembly GCF_000699045.2. Taxonomy (NCBI): domain Eukaryota; kingdom Metazoa; phylum Arthropoda; class Insecta; order Coleoptera; family Buprestidae; genus Agrilus; species Agrilus planipennis. The sequence goes on from NW_020438883.1 coordinate 1,182,088, forward strand.
CGAACAGTAATCTATCCGAGATAAAAATGTTCAGTCTCTCAGAGTCTCTGAAAGCGAGACTCAAGTCTCCGTCTTTCATCGAGTCTCTCTGGTGTGGCATAGAGAGACCCTCATTTCGTATCCAGTCTCGGAACGAGAGACTCGAATCTTTCAATAAGTGGTGTCTCGATAGACATGGTTAAAATTTTCTAAGTTCAACATTCCCAGTCCCAGTCTTTCTACGAGAGACACGAGTCTCTCAATTTTTCACTTTTATTCATTCAGTATCTCTGTGAGGTCTACCTCTACCCCTCCTAACTCCCGTCTCTGCCTCTAATATGTCTCTGACTAGACCGTCATGCCCGAGAAGGTGTCCTACCAACCTATCTCGCGTCTTTCTCATTGACATCAATAGAATCCTCTATTCTGCTGTTCCTTTTAATATCTCTTCAATTGTAACCTTCTCTGTCCACGAAATCCTCATCATTCGCCTGTAACACCACATTTCGAACGCTTCTAACTTTCTCTTTTCCGCCGCGTCCACTGTCCATGTTTCGCACCCATACAGCGCCACGCTCCAAACATACACCTTTAACAACCTTTTCCGAATTTATTAGGTATAAAAAGTATTTATATGATTTCCATATTGCATTTTGAATATAGTGTCGTAAAAACCAATGGTGCTAACGAAAATCTTGTTAACTCTCGTAATTAATTGTTACAGATGTATCCCAAAGTAAACCTCAAATAGAAACTAGAAATTATTCATCGGACTTAGGTCAAGTTGTTATGGCCAATTGTACATCACCATACTCTTATCCCCCGATGAATCTGACATGGTTTGTTAATGGAGTCAAGGTAAATAATTTTCCTATTTCATATTTTCTTTGTTTGCAATTAGATTTTTAATTACAGGTGAATGATAGTTACTACAGTAAAATACCGTCAACGTTCAATCCAAATGAAGTTAGCGTTCGTATTGGCTTGAAGCACTTCATCGATCACAAATCGTACCACAATAGCGGGGTTTTAAGGCTCAAATGCGTAGCTTCTCTGTTCAATTTATACAGGGAGGAAGTCGAGGCGTCAATGGAAGATGATCAACCTAAACCTAGACCTTCGTCGGTGCTTGGAACTCCTAACTCGGGTAAGTACCTACTTATATTTATGCTTAGGTATTTATACATTTTGTTTTCTTGAGTTTTTATTTATATGCTCTATTTTTTAATACAGTATCAAACTTTTTTTTGTGTATTTGATACTAATTAACTATTTAACAACTTAACAAATGACTACCTGTGAAAATAGGCCTCGCCCTGCTTATTTACAATATTTTATGTGTCTGTAATTTCGTGGCGTCAAAATTTATATCTCGGACATTTCACTACTGCACTTAAATTCTATCTACTTGATCTCGATCAATACTCAATTCTGTTTTATTTTGTGATTGGTTATTTTATTTTCTTTTTTATAATTTTATAATTTGCGAAATTGTTGACAAGCCCCGTGAAACTTTCAATTATTTACTCAAAGAAAACATAATTATCAATTGGCTTGAAAATACCAAAAACTAAATTGTTTATGTTATATGTAACGGTGATAACAACATTAACAACGGAGTACTGATCAGAAATAGTATATATTCAACGAAATATTAAAAAACAAATTCATTTTAAGACGTCAAAACCAATTATTGATAACAATGTGTATATGTACTTTAGTTTCTTTTGTTTTTAAGACGCAACATTATAAATATAAACATCATAACCTATATCTCGAGCCTCTCACTATTGCACTCAAAGGTATATTTGTCTGCACAGGTATCCAAAAATTAATTAAACTTTGGTAAAAGCATTTATTTATGTTACCATTCAAAATATTTATCCGCAATTTTTCGTTTGCTTGTTAATTCGTTACAATTTCATTTTTATCACGTATTGTTGCCGTCAAAGTGATAGATTGATTATAACAGCAAACGAAGACTCATTTTTCATCGATCCGCTTTCACATTATTTGATTACATTTTTTCGTTTTTTTTTTTCTTTCTCGAGGGAGTGTTACAAAATACCAATACACCACGGGCTTTATGCGATCGTGACATCTTTCAGATAGAAATTTTGACAAAAATAATCTTATCTTGTATCGTCGAACGCTTGAAAGGTAATTCAGCTTTCCTTTTACGCAACGAAGTATAAAACAAAATATTAAAGAAAACGTAACGCTTTTTTAATTGTTTTCGTTAACGTTTGGTGGTTGAAGTGGGAATTAACGGTCAACATCGAAATTCTTTATTTCAGTTTTTCCTTTCATATTTTTCTTCAATAATTATACTGCAATCAGTGGTGTAGCTTGTTATTTTGTGTTTCTTTTGCTGTAAACGGTACCAATTTGGTTTATCCGCAAAATAAAACAATTACAAGTTATTTAAAATTAGCTCCAAAATTCCCACCTCGTTTACGAAAATTAGGAAGAGAAGGAGAATTACGTACATAGTAGGATATAAGTTTCAATAGGTGTTTATTTAAACAAATGCACAAAATAAATTTATTGTACACAATAACACTAACCAGTTATCTCATTCTGCGTTTATAAATGCTCATTTATTTGGACACCTGTCATACCAACTGCTCTTAACATTTTTAAAAAAATCTGGAAATCCTTTTGTTGTACGATCATTTATGTGTCGTTCAGTAACGGTTGCTGACTATTGACGGTGCCGGCTTTAGGGGGGTGGGGCGACCCAGGCTGCCAAGTACTACAGGACGCCTAAATGGATGGCTACGGCCGGTCCTGACTATTGATTAATTATAGATAGCCCGCGGCGCATACAGAGCGAACTATACAAGAGCCGACGGTAATCGATACATTGATTTTATTACACACATGCTTGTACGTGAGTGACAGAGCGCGTACGAAACTTTCAAACACGTAGATTAAGAATTTGTGTATTACTTTTTCATATCATTTTTTTCGCGGCATGATATATGTAAACGTCATAAGCTATATCTCGAGCCTTTCGTTATTGCACTCGTACAAGAGAGCTCATTATGCTGTTGTCCTTACTTCTTGGCCTGATTCGTACAGACTAGGTCGATGACATAATCGCAATCTTTCAATAACTGTGGAATTCTTCAAATTCCTGGTCACTGGCGTGTTGCCTTATTATGACATTTCTTCAAATGTTTGGAATAAATTCAAAACTTTTACAAACATTACACTGAAAATACTGTCGAAATACTGCTTAAACTTTTAGATAGAAAAAGAATTTCTCGAGAGAAAGTATTGTCCAATAAAAGTGAATGTTCGCTCCTTTTTCGATTTAGAAAATTGTGCGTTCGATTTTTTTTCACCCTTCCAATTTCTCCACGGTTGGTAGGGTGTTCGGAATTATCAAAGTTTACCTTATGGTAGTCAACTGCCCGCTTTGACGTTAAGACGAGCCAATTTGGCTTCGAAATCGAAGCACATAGTTATACGTAACGAAAAGCTGAAATGTCTGAACTTAAGGAGTAAATTACTGCCAAAAGTTGCAAAGGTGTAACTCCGTTTGTTTACGTTAGCAATAAGTTCACGTAAATAGTCGTCGATATCGTCCAACTTTGCTTTCGGTGAGTCGGTAAACGAAAACAAAATAAGGCGGTATTTACCCCAGCATCGAAACGAACGAGTTTCGGAAGGCGATAAAGCGACTGTCAGAAATTCTCGTAAAATTGCAGCGAACTCTAACACAGCCGTAAAAATTCGACTTTACTGTTCCTTATTCCAAGTTCTTGTACCCACATACGGAAGTATATAGCCAATTTGTCGGTATACGCATATGTACACAGAAACGCAGTAGGGAGTAGTAGGGAATAACCTTAATTAAAAGGGAATGATAATGCTTGTTTCTAAATTTACCAATTTTTGCTGGTCTACATGCTCAAATTCTGCTTGTGTGCATCTCATTCTATTATATATAAATTCGTATAATGTTATTCCTTTTTCTTTATAAGTGTCCGCTGCAATTCCTACCTGACATCTCTTTTCTATTTACGATATTCCCTATAACGTCTGTCGAGAGTAAAATTAGACCTTCTATTAACAACTGCTGTAATCTATTTAGTAAGTTAAAAGAAGAAAGTAAATGCGATAGCTCTATTTCGTATTATGCCAATTGTGAACGTTCCAATTAAGTATATACACTTTTGGTTGGTGGATTTTCAACGAGAGGGTTGAGTTCAAACCGTTGAAACGAGCTTATAATGTTTATAAACACTAAAAGTCTGCAAGCTCGAAGTAACAAATAAATAGTATAGTAATTAGTAAATAATACAAATTAGGATACACGGCTTACCTCAATGCAATCTTAATTACCAATTTTTATTAGGTAATTTTTTGTGATACTTAATTTGTTATTGCTGGTGTTTGGTTTTTATTTTTTCTCTGAACGAATTACACGACGGATAGTCGACGTTTTTGTCCGATATCCGATCATCAGTCTTAAGACTATATATCTAATCATAGTTGCAATTTTATTTATTTACTCTTTTGTCGTGTTAAGGGTAAAACTACTAGTATGCAATTTTCTAATTCAAAACAGGACTATCTTGCTCCTTCTAGAACTGTATTTCTATCTATCGTCCAAATTTTCTAGAAGGAGGGTAATGTAAGCAGACGTTTGCGTTCTTATTGTCAGCTCATCGTCATAGTTTTGTTTCAGTGTCAAACTTTAAAAGTTGGTTTACCTTGATGGTAAAGTTTGTGATCCTAATGTCTTTGTCTTTTCCTGTTTTCCGACCTGATTGTCACAAAATGATAATAATGATGACGAAAACGGCGGCGGAATATTGCACGTTTATTTTGCGATTTTCATTACTCTCATAAAAACATTTCATTTCATTCCGTTGAAGATAGTTACGGCGTAGCATTTAAGTGCTTTCCATAAACTCGGGGAATAAGTTCTGCAATTAGAGTTCCTTGGTTTCCGCTGACGAGACACGCCGAAATGACAATTTAAGAATTTAAGTAGTTTCATAAAGGGCTCCGCGTTGCGAGTCTAGAAGAGAGAGAAGAAAACGCCTTGAGGCGCAGCCCAGATGGACAACCGCTTAAATGTTCTTCGTAAAACTTTTCACTTCGTATATACACTAGTAGATTGTTACAAGTTTATGTTTTCACTAGTAGACTTTAAACCTCGTCTTACTGTTACAAAGCTGTTGCTTCTTCAGAAAAGAAATATGTGAAAATGGTAGATTTAATTTCTAATCCCAACAGATAACCATCGGCTTTCTTTGGGCTGTCGAATGTAAAATATCAGAGTGAATTGGAAATTGAGTATCCACAGATAACGACAACAATTTGACAAACTGAAACTAGTAGCGTGACTAGTTCAAGCCCGAAAATAGAAGTGGTGCATACCCGTAAGAAAAATTTCCATTCAATTTCCATTAAAAAAATGCCATTAAATTACCACTGATAATAATTAATGGTAATAAATGGAGAATTGCCAATGGGATTCCCATTCCCGAACTCAATGGGATTTCCATTGCTGAACGCAATGGCATTACNATTACCACTGATAATAATTAATGGTAATAAATGGAGAATTGCCAATGGGATTCCCATTCCCGAACTCAATGGGATTTCCATTGCTGAACGCAATGACGTTACTATTGCTGAACGCAGGTACCTGAACCAAGGCACGTGCCTGGATGACTGGCTCTTCATCATTGTGTTTAGATTTTTTTTCACTTACTTCTGATAAAACTACATCACTCTCACAGATGACTTCGGCCTCCTCTATATTCTGGCATGGTTCAAAATCATCAAACAATACTTCTAATGTAGGGTTTTTCACTTGTCTAGGGGTTGTTTAATAAAAGGCTCCGGGTAGTTGAATACATATATAATAAACATAATAATGAATATAAACGGCAAACAGCAAAACAAGTAACAAACAGGAACTAAATATATACAACTTATATACAANTTGTATGACAAATGACATTTGAATTATCCGTCTGTCAAACGCTATGAATTGAATGGATCACGAACGTATAACAAATGTAGTTTTTTCGTTAATAAGTAAACTTTATGCATCGAATTCAGTCAAATTTACATGTGTTCTGAGGGATTTGATGTATATTATACATGCAGAAATCGTAATTATAAAAACTTTTTCAAATTTGTATGACAAATGACATTTGAATTATCCGTCTGTCAAACGCTATGAATTGAATGGATCACGAACGTATAACAAATGTAGTTTTTTCGTTAATAAGTAAACTTTATGCATCGAATTCAGTCAAATTTACATGTGCATAACAGGAATCATTTGCATGATAACCAAATAACGTTCTAATAAAAAGTATTTTCTGTTTTTGTTAAGCTTCTTCGTTATTGGAATAACCCCAAAATAGCGCTGCTTCGTTTTGATGAGATAGATTTTGTTTTGACTGACAAAGTTCAGTCATTCAAAACATTGTAACATAATTTGTAGGGATTAATAATTATTCAGAAAATCAGCATCATCATCATCATCATCATGGGGCATCAGTCTTAAGACTAGTTAGATACGCATCTCCACTTTCTCCTGTATCCTGAGCTAATCTTCGTATTTCCCTAAAACTAGTACATCTCATATCCTTAACTTTTTGTTTCCGCTTATTTCTTATTGACTTCCATTGAGTCGTCTGTTCTCCTATTCTATCTAATACCTCTTCATTTCTAACCTTCTCTATCCACGGTATCCTCATCATTGACCTGTAACACACCACATTTCGAACGCTTCTAACCTTTTCTTTTTCCAAATTAATCTTTATTTGATTGGTAAGCTGCATATGTAAAGTAGGCATGAATATGTTAAAGATAGAACTATTGAATCGATACCCTTTAGACGTAACATGCATTTATCTTTAAGACTGTTAGAGTGTGACAGATAAATTGAAATCTGAAGACGCATGCAGATAATGTGCGAAAAATATCGAGTAGAAAAATTAAACTTTAATGTAAAGTAGGTCGAGACACCATTTACGAGATGCTATAAGATTGACATAAAATCGATTTTTAAATTACACTCTACTTGGAAAAATTCGGATATTTTCTTAAGATTTATGGTCCCCATGACGCTTCCGGAAAAGGCATTCTTCGGTAAACATTCCCGTTCGCTTGATTAACTATCGGAGGATTGTTCACGAAACTTCCCTTCGTGTTTAAAAACTTTTTCCGTTAAGGCGAAAAAGGTTTCGGTATCGAGCACTTGTTGAAGCCCAAAAATTAAAGATAAACCACGACAACGTTTTTAGGTCTCAAATCAAATCGATATTCGTTTTAATATTCGCCACGATAAGATAAGTGAAATAGCAGTAGTAGATAGTGCCGCTAAATAGGGCCGCTGTAGGGTTTCTAATGGAGTCTTATGCAAGTCCCAATACACCCTTCTCTGCGGTGGTGTAGAGTGCTTCTTAATGTCATCCTGCCGCCGTCAAATCGACACGTTTGCCGCTCTTATCGTGGATCGTCCTAGGAGAATATGTATGCGAGAGAGGGGTTGAACGTGTGCAGGGGGTGTGTCTGTGTGTGTGTGTGTGTGTGTGTGGTAAATGTACCCGTTAAACGGGTTGTTCGGAAAAATACGTGATTGCCGCCAATGTGTGCATCTACGATAACAGAGTGCATCGTTACGGATTTTCTCTTGGAAAAATATGCTTATCCGAAGATGCAACTCCAAGTATTTAGTAGGTATCTGGGTAAAGCTCTCTCTCGAATAACGCGCCATATGCATAACGTGATCTGTAGCTTCTCCAACGAAAATAGCTCTTCTTTCCCTTAAAAAAGTTTTTTATCATCACAATGTCGTCAGTCCTAAGACTGGTTGAACACGCACCTTCACTCTTTCCTATCCTGAACTAATCTTCGCATTTCCCTAAAACTAGAACAACCCTCATTCTTAACTTTTTCTAAGCTTTTTCGGCTTGTGTATTCTAAAGTTTAACACACTAATTTCGCCACACTTATCGTTAGCAGATGTCTTCTTCAGTCTTTAACATCTAACGTATACGGGGTGAACCAGAAATATTTAATATTTTGCTTAATGTTTTTGTGCAGAATTTTAAGTCGTTATAAGTTATATGACCACAAAAATATATTTATAGGTACTCAAAAACAATTGATTGTGTTCTGGTAGTACGTCAGATACATTAATCATCATCATCATCATCATCATCATAACGGCGTCAGTCCTAAGACTGGTTGAACACGTACCTCCACTCTTTCCTATCCTGAGCTAATCTTCGCATTTCCCCAAAACCAGAACCCACATCCTTAACTATTTGCGAACAGTAATCTATCCGAGATAAAAATGTTCAGTCTCTCAGAGTCTCTGAAAGCGAGACTCAAGTCTCCGTCTTTCATCGAGTCTCTCTGGTGTGGCATAGAGAGACCCTCATTTCGTATCCAGTCTCGGAACGAGAGACTCGAATCTTTCAATAAGTGGTGTCTCGATAGACATGGTTAAAATTTTCTAAGTTCAACATTCCCAGTCCCAGTCTTTCTACGAGAGACACGAGTCTCTCAATTTTTCACTTTTATTCATTCAGTATCTCTGTGAGGTCTACCTCTACCCCTCCTAACTCCCGTCTCTGCCTCTAATATGTCTCTGACTAGACCGTCATGCCCGAGAAGGTGTCCTACCAACCTATCTCGCGTCTTTCTCATTGACATCAATAGAATCCTCTATTCTGCTGTTCCTTTTAATATCTCTTCAATTGTAACCTTCTCTGTCCACGAAATCCTCATCATTCGCCTGTAACACCACATTTCGAACGCTTCTAACTTTTTCTTTTCCGCCGCGTCCACTGTCCATGTTTCGCACCCATACAGCGCCACGCTCCAAACATACACCTTTAACAACCTTTTCCGAATTTATTAGGTATAAAAAGTATTTATATGATTTCCATATTGCATTTTGAATATAGTGTCGTAAAAACCAATGGTGCTAACGAAAATCTTGTTAACTCTCGTAATTAATTGTTACAGATGTACCCCAAAGTAAACCTCAAATAGAAACTAGAAATTATTCATCGGACTTAGGTCAAGTTGTTATGGCCAATTGTACATCACCATACTCTTATCCCCCGATGAATCTGACATGGTTTGTTAATGGAGTCAAGGTAAATAATTTTCCTATTTCATATTTTCTTTGTTTGCAATTAGATTTTTAATTACAGGTGAATGATAGTTACTACAGTAAAATACCGTCAACGTTCAATCCAAATGAAGTTAGCGTTCGTATTGGCTTGAAGCACTTCATCGATCACAAATCGTACCACAATAGCGGGGTTTTAAGGCTCAAATGCGTAGCTTCTCTGTTCAATTTATACAGGGAGGAAGTCGAGGCGTCAATGGAAGATGATCAACCTAAACCTAGACCTTCGTCGGTGCTTGGAACTCCTAACTCGGGTAAGTACCTACTTATATTTATGCTTAGGTATTTATACATTTTGTTTTCTTGAGTTTTTATTTATATGCTCTATTTTTTAATACAGTATCAAACTTTTTTTTGTGTATTTGATACTAATTAACTATTTAACAACTTAACAAATGACTACCTGTGAAAATAGGCCTCGCCCTGCTTATTTACAATATTTTATGTGTCTGTAATTTCGTGGCGTCAAAATTTATATCTCGGACATTTCACTACTGCACTTAAATTCTATCTACTTGATCTCGATCAATACTCAATTCTGTTTTATTTTGTGATTGGTTATTTTATTTTCTTTTTTATAATTTTATAATTTGCGAAATTGTTGACAAGCCCCGTGAAACTTTCAATTATTTACTCAAAGAAAACATAATTATCAATTGGCTTGAAAATACCAAAAACTAAATTGTTTATGTTATATGTAACGGTGATAACAACATTAACAACGGAGTACTGATCAGAAATAGTATATATTCAACGAAATATTAAAAAACAAATTCATTTTAAGACGTCAAAACCAATTATTGATAACAATGTGTATATGTACTTTAGTTTCTTTTGTTTTTAAGACGCAACATTATAAATATAAACATCATAACCTATATCTCGAGCCTCTCACTATTGCACTCAAAGGTATATTTGTCTGCACAGGTATCCAAAAATTAATTAAACTTTGGTAAAAGCATTTATTTATGTTACCATTCAAAATATTTATCCGCAATTTTTCGTTTGCTTGTTAATTCGTTACAATTTCATTTTTATCACGTATTGTTGCCGTCAAAGTGATAGATTGATTATAACAGCAAACGAAGACTCATTTTTCATCGATCCGCTTTCACATTATTTGATTACATTTTTTCGTTTTTTTTTTTTCTTTCTCGAGGGAGTGTTACAAAATACCAATACACCACGGGCTTTATGCGATCGTGACATCTTTCAGATAGAAATTTTGACAAAAATAATCTTATCTTGTATCGTCGAACGCTTGAAAGGTAATTCAGCTTTCCTTTTACGCAACGAAGTATAAAACAAAATATTAAAGAAAACGTAACGCTTTTTTAATTGTTTTCGTTAACGTTTGGTGGTTGAAGTGGGAATTAACGGTCAACATCGAAATTCTTTATTTCAGTTTTTCCTTTCATATTTTTCTTCAATAATTATACTGCAATCAGTGGTGTAGCTTGTTATTTTGTGTTTCTTTTGCTGTAAACGGTACCAATTTGGTTTATCCGCAAAATAAAACAATTACAAGTTATTTAAAATTAGCTCCAAAATTCCCACCTCGTTTACGAAAATTAGGAAGAGTTACGTACATAGTAGGATATAAGTTTCAATAGGTGTTTATTTAAACAAATGCACAAAATAAATTTATTGTACACAATAACACTAACCAGTTATCTCATTCTGCGTTTATAAATGCTCATTTATTTGGACACCTGTCATACCAACTGCTCTTAACATTTTTAAAAAAATCTGGAAATCCTTTTGTTGTACGATCATTTATGTGTCGTTCAGTAACGGTTGCTGACTATTGACGGTGCCGGCTTTAGGGGGGTGGGGCGACCCAGGCTGCCAAGTACTACAGGACGCCTAAATGGATGGCTACGGCCGGTCCTGACTATTGATTAATTATAGATAGCCCGCGGCGCATACAGAGCGAACTATACAAGAGCCGACGGTAATCGATACATTGATTTTATTACACACATGCTTGTACGTGAGTGACAGAGCGCGTACGAAACTTTCAAACACGTAGATTAAGAATTTGTGTATTACTTTTTCATATCATTTTTTTCGCGGCATGATATATGTAAACGTCATAAGCTATATCTCGAGCCTTTCGTTATTGCACTCGTACAAGAGAGCTCATTATGCTGTTGTCCTTACTTCTTGGCCTGATTCGTACAGACTAGGTCGATGACATAATCGCAATCTTTCAATAACTGTGGAATTCTTCAAATTCCTGGTCACTGGCGTGTTGCCTTATTATGACATTTCTTCAAATGTTTGGAATAAATTCAAAACTTTTACAAACATTACACTGAAAATACTGTCGAAATACTGCTTAAACTTTTAGATAGAAAAAGAATTTCTCGAGAGAAAGTATTGTCCAATAAAAGTGAATGTTCGCTCCTTTTTCGATTTAGAAAATTGTGCGTTCGATTTTTTTTCACCCTTCCAATTTCTCCACGGTTGGTAGGGTGTTCGGAATTATCAAAGTTTACCTTATGGTAGTCAACTGCCCGCTTTGACGTTAAGACGAGCCAATTTGGCTTCGAAATCGAAGCACATAGTTATACGTAACGAAAAGCTGAAATGTCTGAACTTAAGGAGTAAATTACTGCCAAAAGTTGCAAAGGTGTAACTCCGTTTGTTTACGTTAGCAATAAGTTCACGTAAATAGTCGTCGATATCGTCCAACTTTGCTTTCGGTGAGTCGGTAAACGAAAACAAAATAAGGCGGTATTTACCCCAGCATCGAAACGAACGAGTTTCGGAAGGCGATAAAGCGACTGTCAGAAATTCTCGTAAAATTGCAGCGAACTCTAACACAGCCGTAAAAATTCGACTTTACTGTTCCTTATTCCAAGTTCTTGTACCCACATACGGAAGTATATAGCCAATTTGTCGGTATACGCATATGTACACAGAAACGCAGTAGGGAGTAGTAGGGAATAACCTTAATTAAAAGGGAATGATAATGCTTGTTTCTAAATTTACCAATTTTTGCTGGTCTACATGCTCAAATTCTGCTTGTGTGCATCTCATTCTATTATATATAAATTCGTATAATGTTATTCCTTTTTCTTTATAAGTGTCCGCTGCAATT
>NW_020438883.1:1195582-1205540 GCF_000699045.2 Agrilus planipennis
CGTGCTGTCAAACCTACACTAGCAAGGAGATCGGGCTGAAACTATAGCTACAAGCTATCCAAGGATGGTACTATAGAATGTCACCTCAAGGTAGGCCTAGTGGCGTCATCTCTTGGTTAGGCCGGAAACTTATCAATCCACCCTCGTATGTGGCCAGGAATTATATTGTAAATGGAAACAATTATTTTTCCATTTATGTCAAATGGTTTTGAATGGAATTTACAAATTTTCCATTGATTCCCATTGAATTTGAATTTTTCCTACGGGTGGTGGCTGTGGTCTCGACAATCGTCCCTGATTAGGACAAGATAGCAATATAGTGGACAGTACCTACTGGATGGTGATATTTAGGTTTTTGTCTAAAATTCAACTGCTTCTCATCTACCTCTATCTTTATATTGTAAATTCAGTCAACTCCACCACCTATCTTGCTTAGAAACTGTACTTTCTTTACCCCCCCAAACACCCTAGAAAGTTATCTACAGGTTTATAGCGTACATGAATTGTAATTATGTCCCTATCGTGAAAATGATAATTACCATCGAGTTCATCTTACACGTGCGTCCAATTTGAACAGGTCCGGATGGTTTCAAACTAAAATTAAAATGCTCATTTTAAGTATCCGGTCGCGAGAATAATAATTTCCACGGAATAAAGTTCAAAGGCAATATCCTCATTACATCCTTTCCGCTTTTACAGGTTGTCTTTACATACATATATATATGTTTCTCTTGAAGTATTCGTTTAGCATTTAATAAATATTTGCTCCACGGGTTAGGTGAAAGTTCAAATGATATTATTTCGGCCCTGCTGTGAAGCACGTGCCATTATTTGCTTAAAAGGTTCGGCTCGGCAACTTCCCATTTCCTTTCGCGTCGATCTTTTTCAATTTCGTTCGTCTCTGATAAGGGTTTCATCCCGTCTAAATCTAATTTTTACGAAAATTTGACAACAAAGACGTATCGTTGCCATCGGAATGATCGAGGATGTGTCTTATCAGTTCCTTATCGTTTCATCAAAGACTTATTTCACTCTTGTCATCGATATACGTAGATGGAATGCCTTACTGAATCGAAAAATCATAAAGGTGAGATTTTGCCAGTCTTTCTTTTCGTAAGCAACCTAAAAAATTTTATGGGAGTTCGATAAGTAAAGATGCCGTGAAGATAACCATAAATCCTTAAGTGGTTCAATAATTTAGTCTTCCAGAGGTTTATCATTGAATTAACTGTTCTGTTCGCGGGTTTCACAAAATTAACTTCTAAGACTGATAACGACGAAAACTATTTATTTACACTACTGCTGATATATCACTATTTATTTGACTGCTATCATTGTTAATTTATTTCTCGTTTCACTTCTGCAACGATCAATTTATTTCTACTCTTCTCGACGGTCGTCTCTTCCTTTAAATACTCTTTTGTTTACTTTCGGGAACCTTCTCGAAACTTCCGGAAGGTATATTTTTTCTTTGAACTGTTTAACTGCTTTCCCAGAACGCAGGTACGACACGCACATTTACAAATACGGCGCACATGAAAAAAGTCGCCCGCGGCTAGTCGGCGAATCGATCAATCGTTCACGCACACGTGTGCCCGATCGCACACAAACACACTCGTGCTCGCTACATAACGAATGAAATCCAAGAATTGAATGAAAACTTTCTCTTACTTCCGGTGGATACTCCGTCGAGAAACAACAAGAAAATTATCTGTCGAATGCTGATGAGAACTAAAACATTTGAAATCACGTAGTGTTCATAAATTGTAAGGTTATCACTTAGAAAACCCTGTTTTTATTACCGTCTTACGACATATATCAACTGGTGTGTATACGTACGTATGTGGAAATACCACGTCTTAACCTACATCATTGAGGACATGAAGGTGTTTCGAGACCTCTAGGGCTTCAGTAAGTTATTCTTGATAAGTTAGTAATTGTTTAGCCCAGTTTAATTCCTATTAAGCTCTTCGAGAGAACATAGGCTGAAGACAGCATCGGTGGGGTTTCTGTTAATACTCGCTTTATATACCTGTTCAAGGACTGATTGGTTATTGATTTGCACGAAGTTTAGTTGACGATAGCAGTAGTAATTCGGGGGTAGTGTTTGTGCAGGTCGCAGATGGTTGTATCAAATTCAATTCAATAACTTTTGAATAACACCTCGGTCGACTATATCTTAGTTTCTCAGGAAATGCATTGCTCTGCTTGAACAAAAATATATAAATAAATAGGTTTGATAAGGCAAACTTCAAACATAGGAAGTCTTCTTAGACAAACTTGTGGTTTTCTGTATCAACTTAATCCGATTGATTCCCCAAATTTATTTTAAAACGGATAACGACCATAGGAAGGGTTAGTTAGATACATGCAAGAAACAGAAACAGGGACAAGAGTTGGAGAGGTAGACCTGGAATAGATTAGTATTCATTAATACTCAAATGCAAAAGATTACCTAAGTAAAGGAAAGATAATAAGCGACCATCTTTCTCCAGAACGGCAGCATGCGACATTCGTAGTGATGGGCGAATGGGGCATTATCCTCTACGCCCTATAGAGCAGTCTCATAGGGTCAATACGAAGCACGAACGTTTGGACCCCAGCTGCCCATAATAATTTTAGTCGGGCCGAAATGTTTATGGTCTAGTCGTTTTAAAAACGAGATACAGTTTAAGTCTACCAACTTGTTAATAATTTCTTCTAATAACCACAACAATCATTCATCGTCATGCGATACCCAAAAGTTAACAGTAAAGATTAAGCTTGTCGAATGAGAAAATCTTTTCTCTTTGTTGTAAATTTAATGTTTAAAAGGATTCAGTCACGAAAAGAGTCCAATAAACAAGTAAAGTCATACGGGAACTTTATCTTAATGTATATTTGTGGGTGTATACGTATGTGTACCATTTGTCACTCGCCGACTTCATTACGGCAAGAAAGGGCGTCATTCTTGATTTCAAACGGCCTCGCATGAACAATGGCGTACCTATAAAAGGGTCGGACAGTTTAAACGACACTGCATGAACGCGAACGTGTACCCATAAGGGAAACGAACAGGTGAAAAATATGAACAATATATTCCTGTCGTTATTCGTGGACTTTCGCATCCCTACCGAAAAACAGTATCGCATCATCTTTCATGGGAGACGCCAGCTTTAAAAACATGACAAATTGCAGGTGAATAGATTATTAACCTAAAAATCGTTGCCGTGAAGGGCGAAATTTTTCATTCTTTCACCAAAAAACAAACTTGTATATAACTTCCTGTTTATGTATCAACACATATGTCTAGAAGTAACTGAACCCGTCGGGGCTCACGAGTAGACAAAAGTTTTCTAAAATATTCCCGAATAGTTATCTACTTTTAAGTACGTGTTTCTCGAAAACGATAACAATCGATCATACAACGTCCATATGAAACTATATGGGCTGTTTTTCCAAACGATGAAGTCAGTGTGGTTAGAATTTAAATAGCAATTTCGAAATCCATAACTACGGTAACTCTCATACAATAATTTTCCCTGTTTCTACTACTTCACCATTGAATGGTTCGATTGTGTAAATCCAAATGGTCGTAGTTCTCCTATTTAATGATTTTCGAACTTATAGAGGTTGAATTTTGAAAAATCCTTCCTTGAATTTAATTTTAGAAATGCTTTGACATCAGTACGAGCATTATTAAGAATTTTCCCCTTTCTTTATCTTCTGTCTGTCAAGGTCCGTAAGTTATATAGTTAGTACAAAACGGTTGGTGGAATTTAGGGTAATTTTTTTTTATTTTAGAAATTGACTAACATTATGGAAAAATGTTAAAGTGAAATTGTTCATTATTTTCAGTTTGCTGATAAATTCCGTAAGAATTTCGCAAAAAAAGGTGCGCCCTAATCTTTGAATTTTCCTTCGAAAACGTTGGGTCAACAGGATGAAATTGTTTTCATAATACTCACTTAATAAAAACGAGGGTCTGCTTTAAATTCTTGTTCTCCCGCCTGTGTTAATCTTGGACGTATTTGTTCGTTTTAAGGTAAGTTCTCCGTCAGAAGCGATACCTTCGACTAGACCGCTTGGTCCCAAAAGTAATTTCTGGCGAAGGTCCAGCTTGAATCCAAATTACTGGTCGGGCAGACGCCACGCCACCGCAGCCGCACCCCCGTGCGGTTTCGTAGGTGGACAAGCGCGCGCGGTAGTATTTCAAGCACATACCATACTCATCAAGTGGATCTCATTCCCCTGTTCTTTACATCCACGAATCTTCTAATTTAGAAGCGTGGTAAATAAATCTGCGAGCAATAGCTAATGGATCTTTTAATTAATATACATCTATATAAACATTTCTTTTCATAAGTACTTCAATAATGTATTTATAACTTAATTTTTTGCTTACAAAATTTAGGCAGTGTTAATCAAAAGCAAAATTTCTCTTCCGCTGGCTTAATTTGATGTTATTTCTTATTAAGGCGCCTACATTTTTTGTGCATTCCGCTTCAATAAATCATTCTCTTCTTAAACCAGGCAAAAGTTAAATTGAAAGTTTTCAAGCTTAAAAGGATTCTCTGGAAAGCATTTTCAATTTCGTCTTTGACAATCTTATTTTTCCTCCTTTTTTTATAAATTAATTTAGATAGTTATTTCGCGGAAAACAGCTTTTATACCTTGCCATTTCAACAAAAATTAATTATTTCTTATTGTTAATATTTTGATCTAGGTATACTAAATTTTAGAATTATACGTTTACCTTAAAGTAACAGTCCTTATGGTTTGATCCTGGACTGCCGGATAGATATAAACAGTGCAAACGGGCCGACGTATCGATTGTTGCATCAGGCTCTCGCTCACAGTAGCTCAATTATTATAGAAACAATAGACAGGGTGTTCTGTTTAAAAAAGGTGTGCAGCAACCTGTACATCTAAAAATAATGTTGCTGCCCAATAGTACTCACCAATTTTCACAAGTTTTGTATTAAGCTTTTTGATTCAATTCCAATAATAATCGAAGTGTAGTATTATAAACGGTGCTGGATTACCCCGTTCTTTTGTTAAGAGAAACGGCAGATGTTGACGTAAATTCCGAAACTAAATAAATTGAAATACCAGCAATAAAACATTTTCGTTCGATGTCTTTGTGTCGTTATAACTCAATCCAGGTTTATCGAATTATTTGCAACTTCTTTTACGCGAATTGTCGCAGACTCAAGACGACTGTACTGAAGGAGACCACATGAAAAGACGTTACGACAACTTGTCTTTCTGGCAAGGCTCCAAAACTACGATGTCAGTTTTCAATTTTCCTAATTTTATGCTCCGTTTAATAGAGGATAGCTTTGNTGTTCAGATGAACCCGAAAATATCGAAGAACAAATCATGCAAGCAAAAAGATACGAAAATATATATTACAGCATTGATGCTACTAATTACCAGTTGATATTGAATGCCACGTTGCGTTGTCCTAAACTTTACCACGGCCGAAATTGGACTTGCCTGACATACTACTACGTTTTTCTCGAAAATGGTGGATTTTCATTCAATACCACTACTATTTACAACTTTATAGCATAACGAAATACGTTTTATATTCTGTTGTGTACTTTTTACCTAAAAAGGTCAAAATAGTTTGAAAACATTCATAAGGGTGTATTCAAACGAATTCCACTATTCTGTTTTATTGAAATATGAGAGATGCACAGTTAGTACAACATTTTTGTTCAGCTGCAAAAATAAATTCAATAAGGGTTCTTGTCCCTTAACATCATTACTAAACAAAATACGGGTCGTTCTCCTTATTTCTGCGAATGTTAGCCATTCGACAAAATAAGCTTGTGAATCTGCTGGAAGTTTTAATATTTGAGCCGCCAGTTTAGGTGGTTCAGGATTTATTTACCTTCTCTGATTGGCATTTAGAGTTTGGACAACAATTGTTTCATTCTTGTTGGGAAAATACTATGTTGTATCAGATATTACTTTTATATTGGTTTCTCTTGTTAAAAATGTCATTCACGTAATCGGTTTCAGTATTTTTTATTTCCACGAGAAATCGGAAGTTTTACAGCCCACAGTTCCTATGACCATAACTCAGTCTTTCTTGGACACTTCGTTTAGTTTCTTTGTTGTAAGACACTCCTGATAGCACATTTTTCAGCGGTCATAGTGTCCGGGAGCGTTTTCAAAACGACCGCACGAACGATAGTGGGTATTTTCGAGTTGGGAGATTCTACTGCCACGCTCTATCTATTCCGCTCGAGAGTAAGAGAGGAGGTCAAAAGCGGAGGCGAAGTTTAGCAGTTTATAATCATTAGGGGGCAGCAGTCGATTTTGCGGATCCGGCTAGCTCGCCGGCCACCGCCTTTATCTCACCCTTCCCTCACCCCCCATGTGTCCGTCCCTATCACAGACGACAATGAACCACCGCACCGCACCAACCATAAAGTACAATATCTTTCAGATGGCTTGCCGCACTTTGCACTTTGCCGAACATCACCGCTAAATGATTTACGAGACGGAAAATAACGTTTAGTCAATGAGAGGGAGTAACGCACAATTTATCCGCCGAAAACGGATTACATTTTTGTATTGATATACATACGAGGGCGGTTCAATAAGTACCCGTGTTAGAAATGAAGACACCTTTTTTTTTAGTTTTTTTTTATTTTTCAACATAGTCCCCTTTTAGAAAGATACACTTCTCCCAACGACCCTGCCATTTTATTTACCCCTCCAAAAAATAAGATTTATCGAACTCTCCAAAATCCCTCCCGTCTCGGCGATGACTTCTTCGTTTGAGCTAAATTTCTTTCTCGCTAGTCATTTCTTCATGGTAGGGAACAAGATGAAGTCGCAGGGAGTCAAATCGAGTGAGTACGGGGTGTGCGGCAGCAAATTCATAACGTAATTCGTGCATTTTGGCGGCAACAACTCCTGATTAATGTGCCGGTGCGTTATCGTGTTGAAAACGCACCTTCTTTTTCGTCAAATGCGTCCGTGTCTCCTTCAATTTTTTGTCGAAGCGGTCCAATAACTCACTGTAGTATTGTCCAGTGAGCGTTGTTCCTTTTCCTAAAAAATCCGTAAAATGATTTCCTCGAGAACAACGTTTGCCAGCCTTCCTGGTCGCTCCTATCAAAAACGGATCTTTGCCCACGTTTAAATTCGTGTCTCCATAAACAGTATCCAAATTTGTTTTCATCTCCTCGCATTTTTTCCCATCCAAAAACAGAAATCGAGCTACCGAACGATACTGCTCTTTTGCCATCTTAGCGAAAATAAAATAACGAAACACGTCTCAGTCGAATGGCTGCCAAATCCAAACTAACCTATCAATCAGTCTGAAATTCGTTTTGGCGTGGTTTGATAGACGGCAGCACACGATGACAACACCAATTTCCCTCAGGAACGTCCTCCGTCTTCAAACACGGGTACTTATTGAACCGCCCTCGTAGTTCATACAGATACCCTTCTTTGTCATGTGTGGGTATTCATAAAGTTTAGTACGTAGTAAATGCTTTTACATTTTGAAAATAACAGTGTGTATTCACTCTCATTCCTTGAGGACCTAGTCGCTCCTTGAATCTTCACTCAGAGTTTGGATGCATAAATGAGAATATCTGCTCTTACTAGTAAGTGTAGGCCTTCCTTTTCATCATTCTCGTTTTTTACTATCCAGTCTCCCACTCGCACTAACATCTTGAAAACATCTCTCTGAGGATTTAACAAAATGAAAAAATATTTTTATCAGATCTTGAAGCTTTTAGGAAATAGGCAAAATTATACTTACTATAATTAAGTATATATTATATAATCATCATCATTATAAAGTCGTCAGTTCTAAGACTGGTTGGACACACACTACCAACACCACACACTAATGCTGGTGGGCGGGCAGTCCCTCCGGACTACGCCGGGAGTTACAGAGGAAAACCCTTTTCAACCTTCTTTCAGGAATCGTGGGAATGGGTGGGTGGTGGTTCGGGTGAGAAAGATGAGACGGACGNAAAGCATTTTCAATTTCGTCTTTGACAATCTTATTTTTCCTCCTTTTTTTATAAATTAATTTAGATAGTTATTTCGCGGAAAACAGCTTTTATACCTTGCCATTTCAACAAAAATTAATTATTTCTTATTGTTAATATTTTGATCTAGGTATACTAAATTTTAGAATTATACGTTTACCTTAAAGTAACAGTCCTTATGGTTTGATCCTGGACTGCCGGATAGATATAAACAGTGCAAACGGGCCGACGTATCGATTGTTGCATCAGGCTCTCGCTCACAGTAGCTCAATTATTATAGAAACAATAGACAGGGTGTTCTGTTTAAAAAAGGTGTGCAGCAACCTGTACATCTAAAAATAATGTTGCTGCCCAATAGTACTCACCAATTTTCACAAGTTTTGTATTAAGCTTTTTGATTCAATTCCAATAATAATCGAAGTGTAGTATTATAAACGGTGCTGGATTACCCCGTTCTTTTGTTAAGAGAAACGGCAGATGTTGACGTAAATTCCGAAACTAAATAAATTGAAATACCAGCAATAAAACATTTTCGTTCGATGTCTTTGTGTCGTTATAACTCAATCCAGGTTTATCGAATTATTTGCAACTTCTTTTACGCGAATTGTCGCAGACTCAAGACGACTGTACTGAAGGAGACCACATGAAAAGACGTTACGACAACTTGTCTTTCTGGCAAGGCTCCAAAACTACGATGTCAGTTTTCAATTTTCCTAATTTTATGCTCCGTTTAATAGAGGATAGCTTTGCGCACGCTTTAGCAAATTTTGTGTAAAATACATTACAACCTCTTGAGCGAGCAACAATGGAACTGGTTCGTTTCTACAAGTAATTAGCAATTCATACAACTCTTTAGAAAGAGGATACGAAAGTCAAACAACAAACTTCTCTGTTGCAATCTATGTTATAGCTTTTACTTATAGAAATTTAAAATTTTTACTATTAAATTTCATAAACTTCGAGCCAGCTAAAGTGGTGGCTCATGCAATAAAACTGTCAATAATACACCGCCCTTGCTCATATCAAGTGCAAATACAACTTTATGGCATTATTCAAACGAAATACGTTTTATATTCTGTTGTGTACTTTTTACCTAAAAAGGTCAAAATAGTTTGAAAACATTCATAAGGGTGTATTCAAACGAATTCCACTATTCTGTTTTATTGAAATATGAGAGATGCACAGTTAGTACAACATTTTTGTTCAGCTGCAAAAATAAATTCAATAAGGGTTCTTGTCCCTTAACATCATTACTAAACAAAATACGGGTCGTTCTCCTTATTTCTGCGAATGTTAGCCATTCGACAAAATAAGCTTGTGAATCTGCTGGAAGTTTTAATATTTGAGCCGCCAGTTTAGGTGGTTCAGGATTTATTTACCTTCTCTGATTGGCATTTAGAGTTTGGACAACAATTGTTTCATTCTTGTTGGGAAAATACTATGTTGCATCAGATATTACTTTTATATTGGTTTCTCTTGTTAAAAATGTCATTCACGTAATCGGTTTCAGTATTTTTTATTTCCACGAGAAATCGGAAGTTTTACAGCCCACAGTTCCTATGACTATAACTCAGTCTTCCTTGGACACTTCGTTTAGTTTCTTTGTTGTAAGGCACTCCTGATAGCACATTTTTCAGCGGTCATAGTGTCCGGGAGCGTTTTCAAAACGACCGCACGAACGATAGTGGGTATTTTCGAGTTGGGAGTTTCTGCTGCCATGCTCTATCTATTCCGCTCGAGAGTAAGAGAGGAGGTCAAAAGCGGAGGCGAAGTTTAGCAGTTTATAATCATTAGGGGGCAGCAGTCGATTTTGCGGATCCGGCTAGCTCGCCGGCCACCGCCTTTATCTCACCCTTCCCTCACTCCCCATGTGACCGTTCCTATCACAGACGACAATGAACCACCGCACCGCACCAACCATAAAGTACAATATCTTTCAGATGGCTTGCCGCACT